>NC_048311.1:40298290-40386885 GCF_013100865.1 Trachemys scripta elegans | reverse complement strand
ATCCAAGACCATGACCCCATGGAAGGGACCTCAGGTGAGTTTACCTTTTAAAATATAAACTTGTTTTAAAAGCAAACGGTTTTTAATGATTACTTTGCCCTGAGGACTTGGGATGCATTCGCGGTCAGTTCAGCTACTGGAAAAGTCTGTTAACGTGTCTGGGGATGGAGCGGAAATCCTCCAGGGACATCTCCATGAAGCTCTCCTGGAGGTACTCCAAAAGCCTTGCCACAAGGTTTCTGGGCAGTGCAGCCTTATTCCGTCCTCCATGGTAGGACACTTGACCACGCCATGCTTGCAGCAAGTAATCTGGTATTATTGCCTGACAAAGCCTGGCAGCGTATGGTCCCGGTATTTGCTGGCATTCAAGCAACATCCGTTCTTTATCTTGTTGTGTAATCCTCAGGAGAGTGATATCACTCATGGTAACCTGATTGAAATACGGGAACTTAATTAAGGGGACAGAAGTGGCCGTTCCTACTGGGCTGTTTGCCTGTGGCTGAAAATAAATCCTTCCCTGCAGTTAGCCAAGCGCAGATGGGAAATTGGCCCTGAGCTTTTCGCGTTTGGCTAGCAGGGATCTTCCCTGTTACCAGCCACGCGGTGGGGGGAGGGGTACCGTGATCATCCCAGAGAATTTATGGCGGGAGGCGGGTGGTGGGGGGGGTTAGTTTGGTTCCTGCAGGGATCTTCCCTGATACCAGCCACGCGGTGGGGGGAGGGGTACAGCGATCATCCCAGAGAATTCATGGCGGGGGGGGAAGTGGTTAGTTTGTTTTCTGCTGCTGCTGAATGTTAACAGAAAAACCGCAGCACTCTACGGGCTTTGCTTGGTATGTGGGAAAGGAGGGCGCAGAAGCCGTAAGACAATGGCTTACCATGGCCGCATGCAAGCCGAATTCTGTTGCCCGGACCTGTGATCTCTAGCAGCAAAGACACAGGCACTCAGTATTAAGAGGCAAAATGCGACCTTGCACAGAAATCACATGTGCTATGTAATGTGAATAGTATTGGTCACTGTGAAAGAGTATAAGCATTGTTCTGCAAAATGTATCTTTTTAAACAATTCTCTCTTCTTTCCCCTCCCTACAGCAGCTGCAAATGCCTCAAGCCTCCCTCCTCCATCCCGAAGGCTATCACAGATAAGGCGTCGTAAGAAGAAGACGCGAGACGAGATGTTTTCAGAAATTATGGAATCCAGCCGCAGTGACAGAGCTCATCTGAATGAGTGGAAGGAAACGGTTTCAAAGTATAGGAAAGAAGCCAGTGAACGTGAGGACAGGAGGGACCAATGTGAGGACATGAGGGACCAACGTGAGGACAGGAGGGACCAACATGAGGAAAGGAGAGATGCTCGAGATGAGAGGTGGCGGCAGGAAGATCAGAGGAGGCAGGATGCAACGCTGGGGCTGCTGCGTGAGCAAACAGACATGCTCCGGCGTCTGGTGGAGCTTCAGGAATGGCTGCAGGAAAACAGACTGCTGCTACAGCCCCTGTACCCCCCTCCCCATGTTCCATATCCTCCTCACCCAGACGTGTAAGAACGCGGAGGGGGGGAGGCTCCGTACACCTTCCCATTCCACCCCAGTAGACAGCCCAAGCAAAAGGCTGTCATTTTTTTAACCTTTTTTTAGTGGCCTTTTCCTTCCCACGGATCCTCCTCCCAAATCCAACCTGGGTTCCCTCCCTCTTTTTCTAATCTATTAATAAAGAATAAATGATTTTTAAATGATAATGACTTTATTTGGTTTGAAAACAAGCTGGGGGAAGGGGGAGGGTGGGTTCCTTACAGAAAATGAGTCAATAAAGGGGGCAGGTTTTCATGAAGGAGAAACAAACAGATATTTCACACTGTAGCCTGGCCAGTCATGAAACTGGTTTTCAAAGCTTCTCTGATGCACAGCGCTTCCTGGTGTGCTCTTCTAATCGCCCTGGTGTCTGGCTACGCGTAATCAGCAGCCAGGCGATTTGCCTGAGCCTCCCACCCCGCCATAAAGGTCTCCCCCTTACTTTCACAGAGATTGTGGAGCACGCAGCAAGCAGAAACAACAATGGGGAGATTTCTTTGGCTGAGGTCAGAGCGAATCAATAATGAACGCAAGCGACCTTTTAAACGGCCAAATACACATTCTACCACCATTCTGCACTTGCTCAGCCTGTAGTTGAACAGCTCCTGACTCCTGTCCAGGCTGCCTGTGTATGGCTTCATGAGCCATGGCATTAAGGGGTAGGCTGGGTCCCCAAGAATAACTATTGGCATTTCAACATCCCCAACGGTTATTTTCTGGTCCGGAAAGTAAGTCCCTTGCTGCAGCCCTTTAAATAGAGTAGTGTTCCAGAAGACGCGAGCGTCATGAACCCTTCCCGGCCAGCCCGCGTTGATGTTGGTGAAACGTCCCTTGTGATCCACAAGTGCTTGCAGCACCATTGAAAAGTACCCCTTGCGGTTTATGTACTCGGTGGCTTGGTGCTCCGGTGCCAAGATAGGGATATGGGTTCCATCTATCGCCCCACCACAGTTAGGGAATCCCATTGCAGCAAAGCCATCCACTATGGCCTGCACATTTCCCAGAGTCACTAACTTTCGTAGCAGCACCTGAGTGATTGCTTTGGCTACTTGCATCACAGCAGCCCCCACAGTAGATTTGCCCACTCCAAATTGATTCCCGACTGACCGGTAGCTGTCTGGCGTTACAAGCTTCCACAGGGCTATCGCCACGCGCTTCTCAACTGTGAGGGCTGCTCTCATCTTGGTATTCTGGCGTTTCAGGGCAGGGGACAGCAAGTCACAAAGTTCCATGAAAGTGCCCTTACGCATGCGAAAGTTCCGCAGCCACTGAGAATCATCCCACACCTGCAACACTATGCGGTCCCACCAGTCTGTGCTTGTTTCCCTTGCCCAGAATCGGCGTTCCATGGATAGAACCTGCCCCATTAACAACATGATCTCCAAAGCACCGGGGCCCGTGGTTTCACAGAATTCAGTGTCCGTGTCCATGTCCATGTCCATGTCCATGTCCTCATCATGCTTGTCGCTGCGCTGCCGCCGCCGCTGCCTCCTCGCCTAGTTTTTCTGGTCTTGGCTCAGCATAAACTCCACGAGAACGCGCGAGGTGTTTACAACGTTCATGACTGCTGTCTTGAGCCGAGCGGGCTCCATGCTTGCCGTGGTATGGAGTCTGCAGTGTTCACACAGAAAAAAGGCACGAAATGGTTGTCTGCCATCCGTTGCTTTCATGCAGGGAGAGAGGGAGGGAGGAGGTGAGGCTGTACCCAGAACCACCTGCGACGATGTTTTTTGTCCCATCAGGCACTGGGATCTCAACCCAGAATTCCAATGGGCGCAGGAGACTGCGGGAACTATGGGATAGCTATGGGATAGCTACCCACAGTGCAACGCTGCAGAAATCGATGCTAGCCCCGGTACTTGGACGCACACCGCCGAATTAATGTGCTTAGTGTGGCCGCATACATTTCGACTTTATACAATCTGTTTCCCAAATTCGAATTATATAAATTCAGATTAATCCCGTAGTGTAGACATACCCCTAGGCATGGAGAGCCAGGGACATGGTGGAAAGTGATTCTGTGGGAGGTGGAGGGGTAGAAAAGGGCCAGGATAAAACTCTCCATTGCTGGGACAGAGGCTGCTGTGTGGAGAGTGGAGGGTGATGGTGTTGGGGGAAGGAGGGAATCCCTCGGACTCACCCCATCAACCTGAAATAGCACAGAAGCTAAAACACCACATTTTACTGTCCCTGCTCCCATTTTTTTTTAGTATATGTTGGATTCTAGCCCATAAGGGAAAAAATGTATGAACACTCAAAGTTTTTTACCAGGGCCTAGAGTAATGTGAGACTATCTGGGAATGAGACAATCTGGCCCCAAAGGGGGAAGTCAGGGACTAACGATCATTCGGCTAATCGGCGGTGATCAAAATAGATAAGATGCTCCAGGTTGGTTTGTCACGCTCTCTGCAGTGTTTCACAGCTATAAGTGCCAACCTCTGGGCAGACTGGCAGAAAACCAGGCAGACACCCAAGCTGGTAATGTGTTCTGTAATTAGATTTCATGAAACTAGTGACAAATGTGAACTCCCGCATCACTATCCCAGTCTTACCCTAGTCTCACAGACTGTCCCCTCAGACTTTCCAGTCTAAGACAACTCAGGTAGCCAAATATACAGTAAACTAACTAAAGGTTAATCTGCTAAGAAAAGAAAGCGAGAGTTATTGCTACACAGCAGCAGCTGCTAACTGCCTTTTGGCGGTAGACGGTGCAGTAGACTGGTAGCCTTCATCGGGGATCTGGGTGCTGGCAGCCGTGGGGCTTGCCTTTTGGCAGTAAATGGTGTATTACGACTATTAGCCGTCCTATTACAAGTCGGGTCATCGCACGTTAGCAGAGTCTTCCCCGAGCAGCCAATTGTGCAATAGGCCTGAAGACCATCGTCATACGCCGCCGCGTATTTGCTGCCAAGCACCCAGAAAGATGCCGAGGGCTATCAGTCACGCTGCACCGTCGTCTTAAGATGTAAAAAATAGATTTGCTCTGTATTCATTTGCTTCCCCCTCCCTCCGTCAAATCAACGGCCTGCTAAGCCCAGGGTTTTCAGTTTAATCTTTGGTGGGGACCATTCTGTGTGACAGTTGTTTGTGTTTCTCCCTGATGCACAGCCACCGTTCTTGATTTTAATTCCCTGTGCCTGTACGCCATGTCGTCACTCGGCCCGCCCTCCCTCCTTCCCCTAGTCCGTCAGATACTACGTTTGCGCCACAGCTCAGAGAGTCGAGAAGCGGTTCGCGCCTTTTCTTTGAATTCTGGGTTGAGAGCCCAATGCCCGGATGATGCAAAACAGTGTCGCGGGCGGTTCTGGGTAAATGTCGTCAGGCCCCTCCCCCCTAGTCACAGCAACGCAGACAATAGATTCGCGCCTTTTTACCTGGGTTACCTGTGCAGACAACATACCACGGCAAGCATGGAGCCCGCTCAGCTCAGCTGAGCTCACCGTCACCATATGTCCTCTGGGTGCTGGCAGACGTGGGACTGCATTGCTACACAGCAGCAGCTGCTAACTGCCTTTTGGCGGTAGACGGTGTAGCATGAGTGATAGCCATGGGGCTGGCAGCCGTAGGGCTGCATTGCACCAGCCACTTGCCAGGCGATGGTATATTATGACTGGTACCCATCATCGTCGTATTGGTGTGGCTGTCAATCATGGCCACCTGGGCAGACATGCTACTGTTTCGATGATGATGGCTACCAGTCGTAATATACTATTTTCTGCCAATTGCCCAGTATTGTCTGCTAAGCACCCAGAAGTGGCCGAGGGCGATGCTGGGTGCTGGCGGACGTGGGGCTGGCAGACGTGGGGCTGCATTGCTACACAGCAGCAGCCCCTTGCCTTTTGGCAGATGATGGTATTTTATGATTGGTATCCGTCATCATCGTACTGGAGAGGCTACCACTCATGCTGCACCGTCGGCTGCCAGCTTAAGATGTAAAAAATAGATTTGTTCTGTATTCATTTGCTTCCCCTTCCTCCGTGAAATCAATGGCCTGCTAAGCCCACGGTTTTCAGTTTAATCTTTGGGGGGACCATTCTGTGTGACAGTTGTTTGTGTTTCTCCCTGTTCCTGTACCTGTACGCCATGTCGTCACTCGGCCCTCCCTCCCTCCCGCCCTCCCTCCTTCTCCTGGTCCATCAGATACTACTTTCGCGCCTTTTTTCTGACCAGGTGCCATAGCTAGCACTGGGATCATGGAGCCCGCTCAGATCACCGCGGCAATTATGAGCACTATGAACACCACGCGCATTGTCCTGGAGTATATGCAGAGCCAGGACATGCCAAGGCGAAACCCGGACCAGGCGAGGAGGCGATTGCAGCGCGGCGACGAGAGTGATCAGGAAATTGACATGGACATAGACCTCTCACAAGGCACAGGCCCCAGCAATGTGGAAATCATGGTGTCACTGGGGCAGGTTGATGCCGTGGAATGCCGATTCTGGGCCCGGGAAACAAGCACAGACTGGTGGGACCGCATCGTGCTGCAGGTATGGGATGATTCCCAGTGGCTGCAAAACTTTCGCATGCATAAGGGCACTTTCATGGAACTTTGTGACTTGCTTTCCCCTGCCCTGAAACGCCAGGATACCAAGATGAGAGCAGCCCTCACAGTTGAGAAGCGAGTGGCGATAGCCCTGTGGAAGCTTGCAACGCCAGACAGCTACCGGTCAGTCGGGAATCAATTTGGAGTGGGCAAATCTACGGTGGGGGCTGCTGTGATCCAATTTGCCAGGGCAATGAAAGACCTGGTGATAGCAAGGGTAGTGACTCTGGGCAACGTGCAGTCAATAGTGGATGGTTTTGCTGAAACGGGATTCCCAAACTGTGGCGGGGCCATAGACGGAACCCATATCCCTATCTTGTCACCGGAGCACCAAGCCACCGACTACGTAAACCGCAAGGGGTACTTTTCAATGCTGCTGCAAGCCCTGGTGGATCACAAGGGACGTTTCACCAACATCAACGTGGGATGGCCGGGAAAGGTACATGATGCTCGCGTCTTCAGGAACTCTGCTCTGTTTCGAAAGCTGGAGGAAGGGACTTTCTTCCCGGACCAGAAAGTGACCACTGGGGATGTTGAAATGCCTATCGTGATCCTTGGGGACCCAGCCTACCCCTTAATGCCATGGCTCATGAAGCCGTACACAGGCAGCCTGGACAGGAGTCAGAACCTGTTCAACTACAGGCTGAGCAAGTGCCGAATGGTGGTGGAATGTGCATTTGGACGTTTAAAAGCGCGCTGGCGCAGCTTACTGACTCACTCAGACCTCAGCGAAAAGAATATCCCCATTGTTATTGCTGCTTGCTGTGCGCTCCACAATATCTGTGAGAGTAAGGGGGAGACCTTTATGGCGGGGTGGGAGGTTGAGGCAACTCGCCTGGCCGCTGATTACGCGCAGCCAGACACCAGGGCGGTTAGAGGAGCACAGCAGGGCGTGGTGCGCATCAGAGAAGCTTTGAAAACGAGTTTTGTGACTGGCCAGGCTACTGTGTGAAACTTCTGTTTGTTTCTCCTTGATGAACCCTCCAACCCCCCCCCCCGACCCGGTTCACTCTACTTTCCTGTAAACCAACCACCCCACCCTCCCCTCCCGCTTGCAGAGGCAATAAAGTCATTTTTTTTTAACATTCATGCATTCTTTATTAGTTCCTTACAGAGGTAGGGGGATAATTGCCAAGGTAGCCTGGGATGGGTGGGGGAGGAGGGATGGAAAAGGACACACTGCATTTTAAAACTTTAAGTCTTATTGAAGGCCAGCCTTCTGATGCTTGGGCGATCATCTGGGGTGGAGTGACTGGGTGGACGGAGGCCCCCCCACCGTGTTCTTGGGCGTCTTGGTGAGGAGGCTATGGAACTTGGGGAGGAGGGCTGTTGGTTACACAGGGGCTGTAGCGGCGGTCTCTGCTCCTGCTGCCTTTCCTGCAACTCAACCATACGCTCGAGCATATCACTTTGATGCTCCAGCAGACGGAGCATTGCCTCTTGCCGTCTGTCTGCAAGCTGACGCCACCTATCGTCTTCAGCCCGCCACTTGCTCTGTTCATCCCGCGATTCAGCCCGCCACCTCTCCTCTCGTTCATATTGGGCTTTTTTCATCTCCGACATTGACTGCCTCCACGCATTCTGCTGTGCTCTATCAGCGTGGGCGGACATCTGCAGCTCCGTGAACATCTCGTCCCTCGTCCTACGTTTTCTCTTTCTAATGTTCACGAGCCTCTGCGAAGGAGAAACATTTGCAGCTGGCGGAGGAGAAGGGAGAGGTGGTTAAAAAAGACACATTTTAGAGAACAATGGGTACACTCTTTCATTACAAGGTCGCATATTTCGGCTTGCAGGCAGCCATCGTAGGCCACAGTGTTTTGGCTTTTTTAACCTTCTTAACATGCGGGAAAGGTTGCAAACAGCAGCGCATTTCCCATATCAAGGATGAATTGGGTTGTCCATTTAAAATGGGGTTTCAATGTAAAAGGAGGGGGCTGCGGTTTGCCAGTTAACATGCGGCACAAACACAAGTAAACCACCCCCCCCCACACACACACACACGATTCTCTGGGATGATCACTTCACCCCTCCCCCCACCGTGTGGTTAACAGCGGGGAACATTTTGGTCAGAAGAGCAGGAACGGGCGCCTCTGAATGTCCCCTTAATAAAATCACCCCATTTCAACCAGGAGAGCTTTCTGGAGATGTCCCTGGAGGATTTCCTCTCCATCCCCATACACGTTAACAGACTTTTCCAGTAGATGTACTGGCCGTGATTGCCAGGGCAAAGTAATCATTAAACACGCTTGCTTTTTTTTTGTAATGTTTACAAATAGTTACAAAGTTACACTCACCAGAGATCTCCTGTGTGCCCTGAGGGTCTTGGGTGAGTTCGGGGGTTACTGGTTCCAGGTCCAGGGTCACAAACATATCCTGGCTGTTGGGGAAACCGGTTTCTCCGCTTCCTTGCTGCTGTGAGCTACCTACAGTACCTCCATCGTCATCTTCCTCGTTCCCCGAACCGTCTTCCCTGTGTGTTTCTCCAGTGAGAGAGTCATAGCACACGGTTGGGATAGTGGTGGCTGCACCCCCTAGGATCGCATGCAGCTCCGCGTAGTAGCGGCAAGTTTGCGGCTCTGCCCCGGACCTTCCGTTTGCTTCTCTGGCTTTGTGGTAAGCTTGCCGTAGCTCCTTAATTTTCACGCGGCACTGCTGTGTGTCCCTGTTATGGCCTCGGTCCTTCATGGCCTTGGAGATCTTTTCTAATACTTTTCCATTTCTTTTACTGCTACGGAGTTCAGCTATCACTGCTTCATCTCCCCATATGGTGAGCAGATCTCGTACCTCCTGTTCGGTCCATGCTGGAGCTCTTTTGCGATCCTGGGAGGACTCCATCACGGTTACCTGTGCTGATGAGCTCTGCGGGGTCACCTGTGCTCTCCACGCTGGGCAAACAGGAAATGAAATTCAAACCATCGCGGGTCTTTTCCTGTCTACCTGGTCAGTGCATCTGAGTTGAGAGTGCTGTCCAGAGCGGTCACAATGAAGCACTGTGGGATAGCTCCCGGAGGCCAATAACGTCGAATTCCGTCCACACTACCCCAATTCCGACCCGCAAAGACCGGTTTTATTGCTAATCCCCTCGTCACAGGTGGTGTAAAGAAACCGGTTTAAAGGACCCTTTAAGTCGAAAGAAAGGGCTTCGTTGTGTGGACGTGTCCAGGCTTAATTCGGTTTAACGCTGCTAAAGTCGACCTAAACCCGTAGTGTAGACCAGGCCTTAGAGAAAACAGGTTGACAGGGTCACTACACACGTGGGCTTTTCCTCTCATGGCAGAGAGTGAGGAACGCATTTTGAGTCTTTGACCTCCGAGTCTCACACACAACGCCCACTTGCTTTGATATTAGCTGTTTTCTGTTCAGGTTCTTCATTTTCATTCCACAAGGCTTCTTCCTTGTTTGATGGGTTATACACAATGCAAATGTTTGCTACTACATTATAACAAGATATAGCTAGGTGAAAAAAATGCAAGTAACATCCTATTAGTTGTCATGAAGTTTAAACGCCAACTACACATTTATACATTTAACAATCACTTTGGTCTACCCTATCCTAATACACAAGTAAATTGGCCTAGGGCTCTGGCACGAGCTGGCACCTGCTCCGCCAGCGTCATACAGTTTACATCAAAAAACCTGGAGGAGGGATATAGAGATGCCCTGGCTAATCCCGACCACATTTCCTACCATAGAGAGAAACTCAGATACTGATGCTAAATAGGCAGAGGTGAGACCTCCAGGTGTCCCACAAAAGGCTCTGTGGGAATCAACACATCTCAGTGGTGCTGTCTGAATGCAGCGGGGGCAGGGAGAGGAGGCAGAGGGTGTAAGTGAGGAGAGGCAGCAGTTCTCTACTTCTGTGCTCTCCCTCGCCTCTTATCCTATGCTCCCCAAACACTCAATACCCCAGCACCCAGCTCCTCCTGCTTCCCATCTCCCCCAGTCCCAACCATTCAATCCCCAGTTTCTTCCCCCTAACCCATCGGCCTGGTCGCTCAATATTTGATCCCCCAAAGCCCAGCACGATAGGGCATTTGGGGAGGTGAGGAGTTACCAGCCCCCAGGGACACTCCCCCTGCAGGGAATAGCCCCAGGTCAGTGGGGGAGCCCAGCCCAGGGGATGGTGGAAGGTGGGGGGGACAGGTGTCTAGAATGAAGGTGGGGCCTGGCCCAAGTGTCCATGTCCTCATTTCCATGGTAGGGGGATCCCGGATGGGCGGGGAAGGGAGAGGGGGGAACTTCAGTTAGGCACAGAGAGCATCTGGAGGAGTTTCTCTCCCCCTCCCCGCACCTGTGGCCCATCAGCTCAGCAGCAAGGGTTGCAGCAGGGAGGAGGGGCTGATCGGGGCTTCTCCTCGTCTGCGTGGGGTTTGCTTAGACCCGGCAGAGCAGGACCGGTGCAACCATTTAGGTGACCTAGGCGGTCACCTAGGGCACCAGGATTTAGGGGGCACCAATTTTTCCGGCAGCGACCGTGGTGGCCAAATCTTCGGCCGCCATGGTTGCCGCCGGCATTTAGATGCAGGGAGCTTGGGCAGTGGAGTGCGGCGAGGGCCGCCTGCAGAAAGGGGGGAGGCAGCACGCAGGGGGACTCCCCGCCCCAGCTCACCCCTGCCCCACCTCCTCCCTGAGCACGCCATCGCTGGTTCACTTCTCCCACTTCCCAGGCTTGCGGTGTCTAAGCTGACTGATGCCACAAACCTGGGAGGTGGGAGAAGTGAAACAGCGACGGTGTGCTCGGGGAGGAGGCGGAGCAGGGGTGAGCTAGGGTGGGCGGGGGGTGCCTTAGGGCGGAGGAGGGTAGCTGCCACAGGGGGGGCGCCTCAGGATGGGGGCTCGAGGATGGGGGTGGTGCGCAAGGTGGAAGTTTCGCCTAGGGCGTAAAACATCCTTCCACCGGCCCTGAGGCAGAGCCAGAGGGTCACTGACCAGCTGATGCTTGGCTGCTGCTGGATCCTCACCTCAGTGATGGGCAGCTGGATGTTTGGGAGCCAAATACCCCTGATGTGTGTGGGAATGAGGAAACAGGTTTGTCACCAGGGCCAGCCCTAGTCAGGGCCCTGAGAGAATTTCCCTGTGGTGAGGAGGAGTCTGTAATGTCCAACAGGGCGCTTGCACCACTTGGAGCATTTCCCACACTGAGAACATCTCAGCAGTCACTTCCCTGTGTTGATTTGCAGATGCCTGATACTCTGGGAACACCAAATGAAGCTTCCCCGGCATTCAAGGTCTCTCTGTTGTGCAGATCACTGATGTGTGAATTCGGATTGAATCTTTTCCTGCAGTCAAGCCATTCCTAGGGTCTCTCACACCTGGGTGGATTCTCTGATGTTTAATGAGGTGCGATCGCTGAATGAAACTTTTCTCACAGGCAAGGCATAGATGAAATTGTAACCATGATCTTGGGGGCTGGGGTCATACTGAGATTGCTCATTTAAGGCAAACTGCAAAGAATGGGGCAGTCAATCCTCAAAATTGGTGGATATTCCAACACTTCGATTCACCAAGCCAGCAACAAGACAGCTTTTACAATACCTTACTGGGCTACACAGGCCAAAGCACAGCTCCCTTGAAGCAACCTAACCCGGCGCTCCCTCCCAGACAGCCCAGTTAAACATGATGGGGATTACTGAAAACATTGTTCATTTTATAAAAAGTTCTACCAATCCCAAAGTATCATATAATCATAGAATATCAGGGTTGGAAGGGATCTCAGGAGGTCTTCTAGCCCAACACCCTGCTCAAAGCAGGACCAAATCCCAACTAAATCATCCCAACCAGGCCTTTGTCAAGCCTGACCTGTGACGTTGTGCAGTCTATATGGTCTTATAAAAACTTGATAATAAGTCAATATAATGTAACTGAGCTGGTTTTAGAGAAAATACGGTAATAAGTGAATGTAACGTAACTGGGATATGCTTCATGCAAAAGGTCTCTTGTAAGGTATCATTACAAAGCTTATAATCTACTGAGTATGATCATCTGATTTGTATAAATGTACCACTCTTGTAGCTAAAACTAGAAATATAAAATGTAACTCTGAGGGCCTATTGTAATTGTGTAAAGTGTGGACCATTAATGATGGTTTGGAATCTTGATGACTCCCATTGTCTGCAGATGGCTGTATTTACCTGTGAGTCTTCCTGTATATGTGTGTGCTGGCAAATGAGTAATGAAGTCTTGCAGTGACATGTGATCATGTCACCTGAACTGGAATCCATCTTTAACCTGGTGCTTTCCAGTGAGGGGGGTGGAAACCCAGAGAGACAAAGAGTTCCCGCCTTATGCAAAAGATATATAAAGGGGGGAAGAGAAGAGAGGGGGAGAGAAGCCATCATGAAGAATCCCCTAGCTACCACCTGAGCTGCAACAAGAGCTGTACCAGGGGAAAGAATTGTGCCCAGGCCTGGAAGGTGTCCAGTCTGAGAAAAACTTACTGAAACATCTCTGAGGGTGAGATTATCTGTATTTAGTTTGATTAGGCATAGATTTGCGCATTTTATTTTATTTTGCTTGGTGACTTACTTTGTTCTGTCTGTTACTACTTTGAACCACTTAAATCCTACTGTCTGTATTTAATAAAATCACTTTTTATTTAGTAATTTACTCAGAGTATGTATTAATACCTGGGGGAGCAAACAACTGTGCATATCTCTCTATCAGTGTTATAGAGGGCGAACAATTTATGAGTTTGCCCTGCATAAGCTTTATGCAGGGTAAAACGGATTTATCTGGGTTTAGACCCCATTGGGAGTTGGGCATCTGAGTGCTAAAGACAAGCACGCTACTGCGAGCTGTTTTCAGGTAAACTTGCAGCTTTGGGACAAGTGATTCAGACCCTGGGTCTGTGTCTGGAGCCAGACAGGAGTGTCTGGCTCAGCAAGACAGGGTGCTGGAGTCCTGAGCTGGCAGGGAAAACAGAAGCAGGGGTAGTCTTTGCACATCGGGTGGCAGTTCCCAAGGGGGTTTCTGTGATCCAACCCGTCACAGCACAGGACCAAATCCCAACTAAATCATCCCAACCAGGCCTTTGTCAAGCCTGACCTTTAAAACCTCTAAGGAAGGAGATTCCACCACCTCCCTAGGTAACCCATTCCAGTGCTTCACCATCGTCCTAATGAAAAAGATTTTTCTAATATCCAACCTAAACCTCCCCCACAGCAGCTTGAGACCATTACTCCTTGTTCTGTCATCAGGTACCACTGAGAACAGTCTGGATCCATCCTCTTTGGAGCCCTCTTTCAGGTAGTTGAAAGCAGCTATCAAATCCCCTCTCATACTTCTCTTCTGCAGACTAAACAATCCCAGTTCCCTCAGCCTCCACTCATAAGTCATGTGCTCCAGACCCTAATCATTTTTGTTGCCCTCCGCTGGACTCTTCCCAATTTTTCCACATCCTTCTTGTAGTGTGGGGCCCAAAACTGGACACAGTACTCCAGATGAGGTCTCACCAATGTCGAATAGAGGGGAATAATCACATCCCTCAATCTGCTGGCAATGCCCATACTTATACAGCTCAAAATGCCATTAGCCTTCTTGGCAACAAGGGCACACAGTTGACTCATATCCAGCTTCTCATTCACTGTAACCCTTAGGTCCTTCTCTGCAGAACTGCTGCCTAGCCATTCGGTCCCTAGTCTGTAACACTGAATGGGATTCTTCCGTCCTAAGTGCAAGACTCTGCACTTCTCCTTGTTGAACCTCATCAGGTTTCTTTTGAGCCAATCCTCTAATTTATCTAGGTCCCTCTGTATCCTATCCCTACCCTCCAGTGTATCTACCACTCCTCCCAGTTTGCTGTCATCTGCAAACTTGCTGAGAGTGCAGTCCACCCCATCCTCCAGATCATTAATGAAGATATTGAACAAAACCAGCCCCTGGACCGACCCTTGGGGCACTCCGCTTGAAACGGGCTGCCAACTAGACACGGATCCGTTGATCAATACCCGTTGAGTCCGATGATCTAGCCAGCTTTCTATCCACCGTATAGTCTATGCATCCAGCCCATACTTCTTCAACTTGCTGGCAAGAATACTGTGGGAGACCGTATCAAAAGCTTTGCTAAAGTCAAGAAATAACACATTCACTGCTTTCCCCTCATCCACAGACCCAGTTATCTCCTCATACAAGGCAATTAGGTTAATCAGGCATGACTTGCCCTTGGTGAATCCATGCTGACTGTTCCTGATCACTCTCCTCTCCTCTAAGTGCTTCAGAATTGATTACTTGTGGACCTGTTCCATGATTTTTCCAGGGACTGAGGTGAGGCTGACTGGCCTGTAGTTCCCCGAATCCTCCTCTTTCCCTTTTTAAAAGATGGGCACTACATTAGCCATTTTCCAGTCATCCGGGACCTCCCCCGATCACCATGAGTTTTCAAAGATAATGGCCAATGGCTCTGCAATCACATCCGCCAACACCTTTAGTACCTTCGGATGCAGCGCATCCGGCACCATGAACTTGTGCTCGTCCAGTTTTTCTAAATAGTCCCGAACCACTTCTTTCTCCACAGAGGGCTGGTCACCTTCTCCCCATACTGTGCTGCCCAGTGCAGCAGTCTGGGAGCTGTCCTTTTTTGTGAAGACAGAGGCAAAAAAATCATTGAGTACATTAGCTTTTTCCACATCCTCTGTCACTAGGTTGCCTCCCTCATTCAGTAAGGGGCCCACAATTTCCTTGAGTTATTCTTAACATCTCTTGCTAGCTGCAACTCCAAGTGTGATTTTGCCTTCCTGATTTCACTCCTGCATGCCCAAGCAATATTTTTATAGTCCTTCCTGGTCATTTGTCCAGTCTTCCACTTCTTGTAAGCTTCTTTTTTGCATTTAAGATCAGCAAAGATTTCACTATTGAGCCAAGTGCCTGCCATATTTACTATTCTTTCTACACATCAGGATGTTTTTTTTTCCTGCAACCTCAATAAGGATTCTTTAAAATACAGCCAGCTCTCCTGGACTCCTTTCCCCCTCATGAAAAGCAACAGAGGGTCTGTGGCACCTTTAAGACTAAAGTATTAGAGCGTAAGTTTTCATGGGTGAATGCCCACTTCATCTTGTGTCTGATGAAGTGGGCATTCACCCAGGAAAGCTTATGCTCCAATACTTCTGTTAGTCTTAAAGGTGCCACAGGACTCTCTGTTGCTTTTTACAGATTCAGACTAACACGGCTACCCCTCTGTTACTTTCCCCCTCATGTTAGTCTCCCAGGGGACCCTGCCCATCAGTTCCCTGAGGGAGTCAATGTCTGCTTTTCTGAAGTCCAGGGTCTGTATTCTGCTGCTCTCCTTTCTTCCTTGTGTCAGGATCCTGAACTCGACCATCTCATGGTCATTGCCTCCCAGATTCCCATCCACTTTTGTTTCCCCTACTAATTCTTCCCGGTTTGTGAGCAGCAGGTCTAGAAGAGCTCTGCCCCTAGTTGGTTCCTCCAGCACTTGCACCAGGAAATTGTCTCCTACACTTTCCAAAAACTTCCTGGATTGTTTGTACACCGCTATATTGCTCTCCCAGCAGATATCAGGGTGATTAAAGTCTCCCATGAGAACCAGGGCCTGTGATCTAGTAACTTCTGCTAGTTGCTGGAAGAAAGCCTCGTCCACCTCATCCCCCTGGTCTGGTGGTCTATAGCAGACTCCGACCACGACATCATCCTTGTTGCTCATACTTCTAAACTTAATCCAGAGACTCTCAGGTTTTTCTGCAGTTTCATACAGGAGCTCTGAGCAGTCATATTCCTCTCTTGCATACAATGCAACTCCCCCACCTTTTCTGCCTTGCCTGTCCTTCCTGAACAGTTTATATCCATCTATGACAGTACTCCAGTCATGTGAGTTATCCCACCAAGTCTCTGTTATTCCAATGACATCATAATTCCTTGACTGTGCCAGGACTTTCAGTTCTCCCTGCTTGTTTCCCAGGCTTCTTGCATTTGTATATAGGCACTTAAGATAGCTCACTGATTGTCCTACTTTCTCAGTCTGAGAGAGGAGTCTTCCCCTCTTGCACTTTCCTGCTTGTGCTTCCTCCCAGTATCCTATTTCCCCACTTACCTCAGGGCTTTGGTCTCCTTACCCCAGTGAACCTAGTTTAAAGCCCTCCTCACTAGGTTAGCCAGCCTGCTTGCGAAGATGCTCTTCCCTCTCTTCGTTAGGTGGAGCCCATCTCTGCCTAGCACTCCTCCTTCTTGGAACACCATCCCATGGTCGAAGAATTCAAAGCCTTCTCTCCGACACCACCTGCGTAGCCATTCGTTGACTTTCACAATTCCACAATTCGACCCAGACCTTTTCCCTGCACAGGGAGGATGGACGAGAACACCACTTGCGCCTCAAACTCCTTTATCTTTCTTCCCAGAGCCACGTAGTCTGCAGTGATCTGCTCAAGGTCATTCTTGTCAGTATCATTGCTGCCCACGTGGAGAAGCAGGAAGGGGTAGCGATCCAAGGGCTTGATGAGTCTCGGCAGTCTCTCCATCACATCGTGAATCCAGGCTCATGGCAAGCAGCAGGCCTCTCGGTTTTCTTGGTTGGGGCAGCAGATAGATGACTCAGTCCCCCAGAGGAGGGAGTCCCCGACCACCACCACCCTTTTCCTTCTCTTGGGAGCGGTGTGTCGGAGAAAAACTGAGTTCTCACTCTTTTGTTTAGGTACAGCAAGTCAGAAGCTTTATTAACTCTCACAATTGTGCAGAGGAGAGAGCTAAGCAGATCTCTCTCTGGTAACTAATTACAGCAAGCATTTATACCTTTCATTCACAGAAATAATGAGGGACAGACAGCTGCATTTTGTCTCTTTGATATCTCATTTCTCAATTGTTTTGACTCCTGCCAACATACAATATTTTCTATACCTTATCTACACAAGGTCTCCTACACCTTATCTATACATACCAGGTCATAATGACTTATTACATAGTTCTTCCTCACCCGCCTTACACATTCCTGACTTCTATAAATCTCGCGTTAGCAGGGTTATCAGGGTTACAGTTAGCTTGACTCTTGCTAACGAAGCCTGAGTCTTGCTAACGAAGCCTGACTCTTGCTAACGAACCGTCATGCATTGCAGTTCCCTACTGTCAGTTCTTTTCTCTGCTTCCAGAGGTGGTTTTGGAACCCCAATCCCTAGGACAGTGCATCTCATGCCTTCCAATCGGTGGAGCCTCCTTCTGCTCCCTTCCCTCAGAGGTATCATCTAGTCCATTAGTACCTGTGGAGAGAACATGAAAACAGTTGTTCACCTGTATCTCCATTGCTGGTACATGGACGCTCCTCTTTCTTCTTCTGGAGGTCACATGCTGCCAAATTTCTTCACCATCCCTCTGTCCCCTCTGGGCAGCCTGCTCCGAATCTTCAGAACGTTGTGCCCGTACAAGCATATCCTGACGTCTGTCCAGGAAATCTTCATTTTCTCGTAGGCAACGCACGGTTGATACTTGCTTCTCCAGACCTCGAACCTTCTCTTCCAATATGGAGACCAGCTTGCACTTTGTCACTTCTGTCCTGTGGAAGAAAGACAAACATGGCACAACTTGTGCAGGTTACAACAACTGAACGCTCACCTTCCATAATTGCTTCCTTCTAAGAGCTTCCTCAGCTCTTGCAGCAATTCACAGAAGCCCGCAAGATGCAAGCCTTAGTGGGCTCTCCCGAGGTGAACTCCCAGGCAAACTCCCTCTGCTAGCCTCCGCTGTTCGCCGCTCAGCTGGTTCGCTGCTGACTGCCTTTTTATAACAGTCACGCCGACACGGAACAAAGCACTCACAATTCACACTGTTCAAACAAACAATCAAACACTCAAGCACATGGTCAAACTGACAAACTGTCCCCTGCAACAGACACTCAGATACTCACCAGCACAGCCCCCCTGATGCAGCACTTAGCGTACCTCCTCTCTGACAGATCCCAGGCAAACTCCCGCTGTTAGCCTCTGCTGTTTGCTGAATTACTCACCAAGTTAATGAATGCTTCAGTTCTTACCCAAATACACGTTTACAGCCAATTCTTATTAACTAAACTAAGATTTATTAAAAGAAAAAAAAGAGAGTGAGAGTATTGGTTAAAAGATTATACATACAGACATGAATAGAGTCCTTAGGTCAGTTTCACTGTAGAGATAGTGCTTAAGAATTGTAAAGAGTCCTTTTCAGAATCCTTTCATGAGGTTATAGTCCATGTAAAAATGTTCCATATCAGGGCAGTCCAGATGGGACTGGAGATCTCCATCTTATGACTCAAACTTCCTCTGAATAAAGCTTAACAAGATTGGAGAGAAAAGGATCAGGTCCCAAGAGTTTTTATACAGATTTTTGCAGCTTCTCATCAGCAGGCAGTCCTTGGGAGAACTATTGTTCACTAGGCTTTTGAAGTAACCTTCTATTTCCTAAACATCACCAGTAATTAACCACATGGATTAACATAAGGTAATTATCCATAAAGAAGTTCATAGACAGTTTACCACAAACTTTAAAGAGACATGCAATGACATTATTACACCCAAGTTTCATCTAAATGTTATTATTCCCTTTTGATCTCTGAATTAACAGAATACAGCCCTAGACAGGAACTGTTTGGTTCCATTGTTAACCTCTAACAAGATAAAGGCAAATATAGACTACTACAAGTATCAGAGGGGTAACCGTGTTAGTCTGGATCTGTAAAATGTGACGAAGAGTCCTGTGGCACCTTAAAGACTAACAGAAGTATTGGAGCATGATTTCAACAGTTTCCACCCCACCATCAACCTCAGCCTGGACCAATCTACAAGGCAGATCCACTTCCTAGACACCACGGTACAAATAAGTGACACTCACGTTAACACCATCCCACCCCACCAACCGCTATGCCTACCTTCATGCCTCCACCTTTCATCCCGGACACACCACATGATCCATCGTCTACAGCCAAGCTCTGAGCTATAACCGCATTTGCTCCAACCCCTCAGACACACACCAACTCCTACAAGATCTTCACCAAGCATTCTCAAAACTAGGATACCCGCACGAGAAAATAAGGAAACAAATCAACAGAGCCAGACATGTACCCAGAAGCCTCCTGCTGCAAGACAAGCCCAAGAAAGAAACCAACAGAACTCCACTGGCCATCACCTACAATCCTCAGCTAAAACCTCTCCAATGCATCATCATCTACAACTCATCCTGGACAAAGATCCCTCACTTTCACAGGCCTTGGGAGACAGGCTAGTCCTCGCCCACAGACAAACCGCCAACCTTAAGCATATTCTCACCAGCAACCACACACCGCACCATGGTAACTCTAACTCAGGAACCAATCCATGCAACAAACCTCAATGCCAACTCTCTCCACATATTTATACCAGCGATACCATCACAGGACCTAACCAGATCAGCCACAACATCACCGGTTCATTCACTTGTACATGCACCAATGTAACATACACCATCTTGTGCCAGCAATGCCCCCCTGCTATGTACATCGGCCAAACTGGATAATCCCTACATAAAAGAATAAATGGACACAAGTCAGATATTAGGAATGGCAATATACAAAAACCTGTAGGAGAACATTTCAACCTCCCTGGACCCACAATAGCAAATTTAAAGGGGATCCTGCAGCAAAAAAACTTCAGGACCAGACTCCAAAGAGAAACTGCTGAACTTCAGTTAATTTGCAAATGACATTAATGAGTTCAGGATTAAACAAAGACTGTGAATGGCTAGGCAACTACAAAAGCAGTTTCTCCTCCCTTGGTGTTCACACCTCAACTACTAGAAGATGGCCTCATCCTCCCTGATTGAACTAACCTCGTTATCTCTAGACTGATTCTTGCCTGCATATTTCTACCTGCCTCTGGAAATTTCCACCACATGCATCTGACAAAGTGGGTATTCACCCACAAAAGCTTATGCTCCAATACTTCTGTTAGTCTATAAGTTGCCACAGATTCTTCGTTGCTTTTTATAGACTACAACAGTTACCATCTTCTTCGAGGTCTTTAACATAAGTTTACATTTCAAAGCTCAAGCTTATATAACATGGACACACTTTTTAACATATCTCTGAATGTTGAACTGGGTCTATTACATGCAAGTTGCTTAACCCTTTCTCTCCCAGTGTCACAGAAGTTTAGCTCCTGTGTGGATTGCTTGATGTTTAATAAGGTGTGACCTCTGTATGAAACTTTTCCCACAGTCCAAGCACTTGTGGGGTCTCTCTCCTGTGTGGATTGCTTTATGTTTAATAAGGTGTGACCTTTGTATGAAACTTTTCCCACAATCCAAGCACTTGTGGGGTCTCTCTCCTGTGTGGATTGCCTGATGTTTAACAAGGTCTGACCTCCGTATGAAATTTTTTCCACAGTTCAAACACTTATGTGGTCTTTCTCCTGTGTGGATTGCCTGATGTTTAACAAGGTTTGACCTCTGTATGAAACTTTTCCCACAGTCCAAGCACTTGTGGGATCTCTCTCCTGTGTGTATTGCCTGATGTTTAACAAGGTGTGACCTCCGTATGAAATTTTTTCCACAGGCTAAGCACTTGTGGGGTCTCTCTCCTGTGTGGATTGCCTGATGTTTAACAAGGTCTGACCTCCATATGAAATTTTTTCCACAGTTCAAACACTTATGTGGTCTCTCTCCTGTGTGGATTGCTTGATGTTTAACAAGGTTTGACCTCTGTATGAAACTTTTCCCACAGTCCAAGCACTTGTGGGATCTCTCTCCTGTGTGGATTGCCTGATGTTTGACAAGGTGTGACCGCCGCATGAAATTTTTTCCACACACTAAGCACTTGTGGGGTCTCTCTCCTGTGTGGATTGCCTGATGTTTAATACGGGCTGATCTGGTTCTGAAAGTTTTCCCATAGTTCAAACACTTATGTGGTCTCTCTCCTGTGTGGATTGCTTGATGTTTAACAAGGTTTGACCTCTGTATGAAACTTTTCCCACAGTCCAAGCACTTGTGGGGTCTTTCTCCTGTGTGGATTGCTTTATGTTTAATAAGGTTTGACCTCTGTATGAAACTTTTCCCACAGTCCATGCACTTATGGGGTCTCTCTCCTGTGTGGATTGCCTGATGTCTAATAAGGTCTGACCTCTGTATGAAACTTTTCCCACAATCCAAGCACTTGTGGGGTCTCTCTCCTGTGTGGATTGCCTGATGTTTAGAAAGGGCTGATCTGTTCCTGAAACTTTTCCCACACTCTAAGCACTTATGTGGTCTCTCTCCTGTGTGGATTGCCTGATGTTTAATAAGGTGTGACCTCTGTTTGAAACTTTTCCCACATTCCAAGCACTTGTGGGGTCTCTCTCCTGTGTGGATTGCCTGATGTTTAACAAGGTGTGACCTCCGTATGAAATTTTTTCCACAGTTCAAACACTTATGTGGTCTCTCTCCTGTGTGGATTGCTTGATGTTTAACAAGGTATGACCTCTGTATGAAACTCTTCCCACAGTCCAAGCACTTGTGGGGTCTCTCTCCTGTGTGGATTGCTTTATGTTTAATAAGGTTTGACCTCTGTATGAAACTTTTCCCACAGTCCAAGCACTTATGTGGTCTCTCTCCTGTGTGGATAGCCTGATGTTTAGTAAGGTCTGACCTCTGTATGAAACTTTTCCCACAGTCCAAGCACTTGTGGGGTCTCTCTCCTTTATGGAATGCCTGATGTTTAACAAGGTGTGACCTCCGTATGAAACTTTTTCCACAGTCTAAGCACTTATGGGGTCTCTCTCCTGTCTGGATTCTCTGATGTGTAATTAATGCTGACTTCCAATTCAAACAGTTTGCACACTCGAGGCATTGATAGGTTTTCTCTCCTATGTGGCTTTTCCCATGGTTATTAAGATCTGAGCAGTTATTGAAGCTTTCCCCATGGGCCAAGCATTGAAGGGGTTTCCCTCCAGTATGGATTGTCTGATGTGTCACAAGCGGCAATCTGAAAATGTACCCTTTTCCACATTCAAGGCACTGATAGGGTTTCTCTTCCTTAGGATTGGTCTGCTGGGCTGTGGGATCCTTGTCTCCTCCCCCACATATAATAGATTCATCCACTTTCTTCCTTGAGTGGTTTTTCAGTCGCCTCTCTGACTTGTGCCAATTTCCCCAGGCTTCTCCCTCTTCCAAGCATTGGGATAAACTCCCATCAGCTCTTCCCACAAAGGTCCCCTGTGGTTCCATTTGCCCAGGAACTTCCTCATGATGATTCCCATCCTTCTTCTCATCCACTGTCTCATCACCTGCTGGGAGATAGAGACAATCCAGACAGGTGTAGGACTGATAAATGAAATTGTTTTTAATTGTTCACTTTATTAATGTAACTTTATAAATAAAGTTTTATGAGTGAAACAATTTTCATTCATAAAACTGGTTACCCCAATAACTGGCTAATTAACAGTTCAGATACTTGTTAAGAGCCATAGCAGTTCAGTCAGCTGCCTTTGTAAGTTTTACTATTAATCCAATTCCTGCTTAAATCACTGAGACTTGCACTGTTTCAGTATTGTAACTTCTGTTCACCATTTGTTATACTTGTCTATATTGTAACTTCTGTTCACTGTTTGCCATATTGTAATTCAAACCCCATTTTAAAAAGCTTACTTCATTTCGTAAGGGCTTGCTGCAACCTTCATTTTTGCAAACCCTGCTGTAATCTTATTAGTTTAGTTTAGATGTGTGAATGAGGTATGTATGGATGATGGAATCAACCTCCAGCCCCAGCCTGTCCTGATTAAATAGAGTTCAAACACCAATGGCTGAAGATGCAGATAAGAGCCCTAACAAAGTAAGAAAAATCCACCCTAAAAAGAAAAGGTACAATAGAAGGAAGATCAAAGCCAGGTCCCAGGCTGAAAGTCATGTCTGCAATTGACGGGTGATCAATCACCAAACCCAGAGGCAGCGTGACTCAACAAGACCTATAGACTCTGGATTCAAACTAAAGCCTACAAAAAGGATGGGTGAGATGGAAAACTTTGAAGGAGGGTAACATTCTGCTGCCAACATGGAAGGGTATCGGTGCATGCCCAACAGAGACCCAGCTCGTCCTTGTGCCCGGCTTTCCTGGCCAGTTAGCCGCCACAAGCTACGAACCCAAGCTGCAAACTCAAGCCACAGACTCAAGCAGGACTGGTAACTATGCAGCAGCTGCAGAACATCTGATAAATGTGTGTGTGTAAATGTGTGTGTGTATGTGTGTGTGTGTATAGGTATTAGGTATAATGTGTGTGTATAAGAATTAAAATATTAGTTATCGGTCATAAATCAAATTGTTATCATAATAAATGTGGCATCTTTGTCTTAACCCCTAAAACGATCCTGTATAAGTTTGTGGGACAACAGAGGAGTCACTGTGCTGGGGAGAAAGAGGAATAGCACCAAGGGAAAACCCAACACGCTAACATTGTGAAGACTGAGCAACTGGATTTTGCCTCCAGATCCCACCCAAACACTCCCAGGGATGGAAAGTTGGGAAGGCAACTCCTGCAGCTAACAGGACAGGTGGAAAGCCGTGAATGGTATCTGTTGACTACAGCCCTGGCTGAGGTGAGGAAGAACTAAGGGCTCTTACTCACAGCATATTTTTGGAATTCTCAACTTTTTCCTTCATTCACCAGATGGTTTCTGTTTCAGTCCTCACCTGTGCGACTGCCTCTCAGGATCTCTCTTTCCTCACAGACCTGGAGATCTGGGACCCACAGTTCTTCCCCTCGTTCCAGGTGGGAGATCAGTTCAGGTTTGGGAATGGGAAATCCTGCACAGGGAGTGAAAAGAGACAAGGTCAGGGCGCATGGAGGATTGGAAGAGTGTCTGTCACAAAGGGCATTCTGTGAGTGGTACCTCTCCCCATGACCTGCTGGGGGAACATGGAATCCAACAGGATGGGAACATGATCACTGAGCCCTCTTGGGAGAAGCAGACGTCTGGGGAGGTGGGGGGAATTGCTACGCCCTCACAAGGAATTCCCAGGATCTATGTGCTGTTGGGCCTTGCTGATGCGCACACAGCTCTGGAGTTAGACCATTTCCTATTTCTAAATCTGCAGAGTCCAGAGTCTTCCCCACGGCTGGAGCTATTCCCAAGAAGGGAAATGAAGAGGGATTTTGGGCGTCAGTAAGAAACAATACAGACAGGACAATGAATGACTTCTGCCCCCCCCAAAATGCTGGAGGGGTGGGCATGGTTTCACATGTCCATTAGGTTTTGACACCTGTGTCCCAATGAAAGTCTCTCTCATGTGGCAGCTGCGCATTATGGAACCCATTCCCCTCCAATCTAACTGACCAGGGGAGAACCTGACCAGAGTCAGAAATGAAGACCTCATGGCTTCTAATAACAGAGGGGATAGGAATCCCTTACCCAGCGAGGTCACCATCTCATAGTTCTCCTGCATGACGTCCCTGTAGAGGGCTCTCTGACTGGGGTCCAGCAGAGCTCCCTGCCCCTGGGTGAAATACACAGCCACCTCCTCGAAGGTCACCGGCAACTGAAACAACAAGAGACCCCCACTCAGCCCCTGCTGCCACAGCCACAAACCCACTAGTCACAGGAGAGGAAGAAAGAAAAAAACTTCTTAGAAGCTCTGGGAGGACCCTAGTAACAGAATCCCACCCCCACCCTGCTCAGAGCACCAGGAGTCTTCATGAGGCGGGGAGAAGGTGAGACTTCCTTGTCCCCCCAAAAGCAGATGGAGCAGGGCAGGGTCCTCTCATTTACCAATTACCGCACACTTGCCAGCCACAGGCGGATACAGAGAGCAGAGCACTGAGCCAGGGAAGGGACAGGAATCCCAAAAGCTTTCCTTCGTATTTCACAGCAGCCTCTGGCCACTGGGTTCAGGCTCCAGCACTGGGAGTCTGGAAAATGTTCCCAGCACTGCCCAGGAGGGTTATGACCTCTTTGACAAATGGTGGTATGCCCCCTCCTACTCAGAAAATCAGCAGGTTTATCACACCCTGTCTCCTCCCTGCCTCTCCCTCCCCCTGTCCAACAGCTCCCTGAAAATCCCCTACCTGAGCTGACTCCATCACAGCCATTTCCCTTCCCTGTCCCCTGGAAGACGGGACGATCTTGAGTGAAATCTGGATGTGATTCCTCAGCCTGTCAGGGCGATTGGGAAGGTTTCAGAAGGAGCTTGAGTGCATGTCACAGCCCGATTCCCCCCAGGCTCTCTCCCTGCAGACAGACGCTCTGGACTCTGCCACACTGGAAAGAAACTCAGTTAGTTCATTAACACCCAGGCCAGGGCCCTCCCAGCGTAACTAAACCCCACGGGGCACTTTTAAACTCTCCCCATAAGAGGGTCTCTGAGCCCAATGCTGGAAAAAGAGCAGAACCAAAGAAGGCACCTTGGGGGATTCCCCCTGACATTATCGTGTCACCCCTCTAACTCTCCCCTTCCCCCCAAGTAGTGCAGTGTTCAGCCGAGTCAGGAACTGGCTTTTCCTCTCTCAGCTCCTCCCCTTGTTCCCAGGGGGATGCAGGGAATGGATCCGGGCAGGTCTGGGATCTGGGAGCCTCCCTCCCCTTTGTTGTTCCTGGTTTCCCCTTCCAGTCTCTCCTCTCTCCCTTTTTATCTTTTTCCCTTAGGAGAACCAGCGACTGCACCATTGTCCTGGGCCTTTGCTCTCATTAGGCAGCTCAGTCACTGCCACTGCTAACAGGGGTTTGAACCTGGCTGTGTCCATGGGGGCAGGAGCTCTGGGACTCGCAGACACACAGGGAAACCCCTCCCCATGTAGGCCAAACTCACCAGCCAGTCCCTGAAATGGGCCCTTTGTGCAGAGTCACTTTCCTGCCCAGTCCCAGCCCTTTACCCCCAGGTCTCTCCATCACCTGCAGGCTGCAGCTCAGGGGCTGGTGTGGGCAGAACCCAGCGCTGCCCCAGGGGCTGGTTCCAGCCACCGCAGCAAATCCCCACCTGGGCTGGGCACAGAGGGGATTTAACAAAGGTCTCTCCTCTGCTTCTAGGTTTGGGCTCCCAAGTCAAAATACAGGAGGCAGCAGCTTCGGACCCAGGGAGCTCAACTCCAGAACTCTAATATCCTGAGCAGAGAGAGACACACACCTACCGCCTCCTCTCCCTTAGCAATAACCAGAGCCCTCTGGTGGCAACACCCGATTAACGAGTTGCCCTGGACTCTGCCCCTAGCCCCCAGGGACTGGCAGTGTTACCTAACCAGGGCACAGTATCCATCCTGTCTGACTAATCAAGGACCCCCCCCCCAGCCTCTGCTTGAACCAAGTCAGAAGAAAGACAGATAAGAAAGCAATGAAAAGGACATGGGAGACGAACCTAAACCCATCCAGACAAGGGTGACAGAATTAAGGCAACTCCCGTAGCCTCATTTGCATAGAAGATGGGACAGGGCGGCACCTCCACTAGCATACAGACTGGAGACCAGAGATTCCAAGGCAAGAACTGCACTGAACTCTGGGACCAGAAAAACAGAGAAGCAATGCAGCATGGGGGAATCTCTGCTCCAGTTGTTAATGAATCCAAGCCTGCAAATTCTCAATTACTGAGAGACAATTTACACACATTGATATATTTGCTTTCGACAAACAACTCTCTGTATAACTTTTCATGAGTGATGTAACCAGTGTTTGGATTCTAATATTTAAACAGTTTGGTTAAATTTATTCCCCTAAATTTTAGTTATTGCTAATTATGTACTTCATGTATCTTTGACTTTTAAAATGAACTTTGTATGTGTGGATAATCTAAGCACTATACCCAGATGTACACACACTCTATTCTTAACCTGTGTGTTATGTAATTTTTTTTAACATTAGCTTTAATAAATCCTTTATTGGTATCCAAAATACTGACGCTGCCTAATTGCATTGTGAGCTCCCTGGAAGGAACACCACCCATAACCAGGAATGGTCAGTTCCTATTGTCTAGCTTGAACAAAACAACTTTGGTATACGCCCTTGAGCCATCAGTTTACACATAAACAAATCTAGTGATCTCCCTTGAACCATTGTTGTTTCCCTACAAAACCCCCTACCCACGCTCAAGTAAGTGCTCTGATGCCTGGATCCAAAATTTGCATCAGTTCCATTGGGACTTCATCTTCTCCTGACTGATCGTGCTGGGGGCTCTGCCTGTCTCCAGCACTCCAGACCCTCAGCTAACACCATCACCTGGGATCCCCGATCGATGCAAGCATCATGGAGTGGTGAGAACCCATCTCTCTCTCTCTCGGTATAGCCTTCTTACCATGACTTGTGTGATCAGTTATAGTTTTCTCAACCTGACTTTTATAATCAAATTTAAGTTAGATTTATTATAACAACTGTTTTGTTTGGCTCCCCTATGGTTATTACCTGGCAATAAATAACTTTCATGGTTAAGCTGGTTGCTTCCCTCTCCCCTCCCCCCCCGACTTCCCGTGGGTGTTTTTGGCTACCCCATTTGCTCTGCAACAACGCTCCTCCTCGTACCTAAACTAAAGATCCCTGCAGCACCCAAAAATCCTGTGGGGTTTGCTCATCAAGTGGGTTACTACCAAAACGACTGTAACGTGAAACTGGAGACAGGGACGTGCTGAACCTGGGGCATATGAGGGTGACAGCTTGGAAATGCTGCTCAACCCAGCCTGCTGATTCCAGGGACACATAAGGGGTCAGCTTGGGAGTGCTGTTGTTAGTGTGTGTGTGTGTGTGTGTGTGTGCGCTCATCTGATTCTGGGGCTGGAGGACCCCAGCCCTGGGGAACCTAGGTCCTGCAGGATAGCTCCATTGGGAGGGGACTTGCAGCAGGGAGAAATAGAGTGCTGTATGAGAACACAAGTGACACAAGCAGTACATTGATAGAAGTAGAGAAACCCCCCTGCCCCAGAAGACTAACCCTAATAAATGAGTGTATCCCAAAGTAACAGGCAGAGCTGGTAACAGCAGGCAGAGGCTGATCTCATTGGCCCATCCACACTCACCCCCTGCCATACCCAGCAGTAACTCTGGTCTGTCACCAGTGTGGCTGAGATCTGAATCCTGCACATATATCAGACCAGGGCCCTGGGCAGCCCAAAACACTCAGGAGACTGACCCCAAAATCATGAGTGTGTCTTTTTTTAATGTTTAAATCAAATAATAACAGCAGGGGGTGTCTGCCTGGGAGGGGCAGGGGGTGCCTGTGGATATTTGCCTTGTCATTTCTGAGCCCTGAGGAGTTAGTCCCCTGCTCACCCCCAATGCTTGTTTGACCAGTTCCTGGAAAAATGTTCCCACTGGCTGTTGGGTGGGGCAGTGCCTCATGCTCTCCTACCCCATGGGTGACCAAAGGGCATCACTTCCAGGGGTGGTGGGGAATGGGTGGGTCTCTCTTACCTTCCCTCCAAGTGGAACCATCCCTGGGAGTAGGGGCTGGGGCCCGGGAAGGGGAGCCCTGGCCAGGCGGGGGCTCTGCCCTGGGAGAGGCTCCAGGGGCACAGCAGGAATGTTACTGCTTGTGCCTTACACTATACACCTCTCCTGTGTGCAGCCAGGGTTCCAGGATTTTGCTGTGAATGGGGATTACGCACTGCAATGCCCAGTTACTGCATCGAGTGTGATTCCCTTCCTGTTGCTGGGAATGAGGGACTCCACTAAGGATAAGGCCTTTTCCTATAGCCATACTGTGAGGCCGAAGGCCTTAGTCTGCAGCCATGAGCTAAGAAGCAGAAAGTCACATCCTCACATTCCATCTAAATTACATTAAACCAATGTAACATCAGGCTGTTAAAAAGGAGACCCTGTCCCAATAGCACCCACTATCACCAGATAAAGAAACAGATCTTAAGATGGTGAAAGAAAACTTAGTTGGACAGCATTCTGTCTGTCAAGAAACCACTTACCAATAGTTGTGGTTGTGAAATCCTCATTTCTTTATTGTTTTGTCTTTATGGTCCCAACTTCTCTACTATTTGGGTGGATGATCTCTGTCTGATTCTTTGATTGTTTCTGTTTGTTACATAATTGATTTTGGTAGGTGTAAATTAATTAAGGGGGTGGGGTATGATTGGTTAGAGAATTTTGGTACAACATGTTAGGATTGGCTAGTAAAATTTTAGTAAAATGATTGGTTAAGGTATAGTTAAGCAGGACTCAAGTTTCACTATACAAACTGTGGTCCAAGAAGGAGACCAGCAGAAAGAACAAAAGAAGAAGAAGAAAAGACCTGGAAGAAGAACTCACCTCTAAGACACACCACTCCAGATCCTTCTGGGCCCTACCAATAAACCCATCCCACTGAAATCTCCCTGCCCCTCAGAGCCTCCACATCCCCTGGCCACGGCACTACGGGGGCATCATCCATAAATGTCACTGAGTCAACGGGACAATGAAATGAGACATCCTGATCCCAGGGAGGGGGGAGAAGGGGCATTTCTATGGAGACCCACGATTGTTCAGAGTCCCCAATATCAACAGGGATTCTAGGGTGAGGGAGTCCTGGTCCTAGAGAGGCTGCCCAGAACATCAGGAGACACATTTCACGGCGACAGTGATGCTGTGTGTGATTTGCTCTGGTAAGAGATTGGATCAACCAGCAGTTTGGCTATTGCTCGCTGGCTACCAGCCCTGGGCCTGGTCTACAAGATCTGCTCCCTTAACTCGGATCATGGAGGTGTCACTTGCCAGTGCTTTGCCACCAAGTCTCCTATGGTGATTCACAGGGCCAGATTAGCCTGTCACTGGGCTCTAGACAAAACCCCTTTATGTCTGCCCCAGACAGGGTTCTGCTCATGGAGTTGTCCCTGCTAGGCCACTGAGGTTATTTGTCAGGCCCTGTGTCATAACTATAGAGGGAAGGGTAACAGCCCTCCTGTGTACAATACTATAAAATCCCTCCTGGCCAGAGACTCCTAAATCCTTTTACCTGTAAAGGGTTAAGAAGCTCAGGTAACTTGGCTGACAACTGGCCCAAAGGACCAATAAGGGGACAAGATACTTTCAAATCTTGGTGGGGGGAAGGCTTTTGTTTGTGCTCTTTGTTTTGGGGGTTGTTCGCTCTTGGGACTAAGAGGGACCAGACATCAATCCAGGCTCTCCAAATCTTTCTGAACAAGTCTCTCATATTTCAAACTTGTAAGTAAACAGCCAGGCAAGGCGTGTTAGTTTTTATCTTTGTTTTCTCAACTTGTAAATGTACCTTTTTGCTAGAGTGTTTATCTCTGTTTGCTGTAACTTTTTTTTGAACCTAAGGCTAGAGGGAGGTCCTCTGGGCTCTTTAAGTTTGATTATCCTGTAAAGTTATTTTCCATCCTGATTTTACAGAGATGATTTTTACCTTTTTCTTTAATTAAAAGCCTTCTTTTTAAAAACCTGATTGATTTTCCTTGTTTTTAGATCCAAGGGGGTTGGATCTTGATCCACCAGGAGTTGGTGGGAGAAAGGAGGGGGATGGTTAATTTCTCCTTGTTTTAAGATCCAAGGGGTTTGGATCTGTATTCACCAGGGAATTGGTGAAGGGTCTCTCAAGGCTACCCAGGGAAGGGAATTAGCACTTTGGGAGTGGTGGCAGCGGACCAGATCTAAGCTGGTAGTTAAGCTTAGAAGTTTTCATGCAGGCCCCCACATTTGTACCCTAAAGTTCAGAGTGGGGAAGCAGCCTTGACATGGTGGCAGAGTGGTGGGATCATTTTAAACCAAAAGCCAGTAAGATTTTTTTTCTCCTTTCTAGCTGCTTGGAAAGCAGAGCTGAAGGTAGATGCATATCTGGTCTCTCCTTGCCTGAAGGCAGAGGTGTTAAGTTTTTTTAACAAGGGTCTTTGTTAAGAGAAGGGTTTAAGCAGTGAGCAAACAGCTGGCAAAAGGAATTTACAAGCTGAATTGTTTTTTCTTTTTATCTCTCGGGGATAGCTAGTTAGAAAGTCTCTGTTACCTAAGCAGCCTGAGCTGAGTGCATCCCAGTTTCAGTGAACTGCAGAGGGGGTGTGACCCAGCACAAGAAAGCAGGAAAATGACTACCAGTGAAGCAGTTAACAAACTAGAACTGGCTAGACTAGAAGCAGAAGAAAATGAAAAGAAACATCAGAGACTGCTCCAATTAAAAAAACTCAAGAAAGAAGCTACTATGGAGGAGAGAGAAAGAGAAGAGAAAGCCAAAGAGGAGGCCCACAGGAGAGCTATGGAGCAAAAAGAAAAAGAGATGGAGCTGAAAGAAAAAGAGATGGAGGAGTGAGAAAGAGAGAGGAAGCATGAACTGGAATTAGCACGGGGTAGGCCGGATATACCAGCCAATCCTAGCAACCCCTCTCCAGGTACCTCTTCCCATCCCAGAAAATTCCCCACCTACAAGGCAGGCGATGACACTGAGGCCTTCTTAGAAGATTTTGAAAGGGCCTGCCTTAGGTACAGCATCACTACAGACCAGTACATGGTAGAGCTGAGGCCGCAGCTCAATGGACCCTTAGCAGAGGTTGCGGCTGAAATGCCTAAGGAACACATGAACAATTATGAACTTTTTAAAAACAAGGCCAGAATCAGAATGAGGCTAACACCTGAGCATGCCTGTCGGTGGTTCAGAGCCATAAGATGGAAACCAGACGTGTCATTTACCCGACATGCCTACCACACTGGGAAAAATTGGGATGCCTGGATATCAGGAGCAAATGTTAAATCTACAGAAGAGTTGCCCTTCCTAATGCAAATGGAGCAGTTTTTAGAGGGTGTTCCTGAGGAAATAGAAAGGTACATCCTAGATGGGAAGCCCAAAATTGTAACCGAGGTGGGGGAGATTGGAGCCAAATGGGTGGAGGTGGCAGAAAAGAAAAAAAATTAGTAGCAGTTGGAGCAAATATCAGAAGGGGCAACCCGAAACAAAACCTTACCACTGGGGACAACCCAAGGCCCAACCTAACAAAGGGAAGGGTAACAGCCCTCCTGTGTACAATACTACAAAATCACTCCTGGGCAGAGACTCTTAAATCCTTTTACCTGTAAAGGGTTAAGAAGCTCAGGTAACCTGGCTGACACCTGACCCAAAGGACCAATAAGGGGACAAGATACTTTCAAATCTTGGTGGGGGGAAGGCTTTTGTTTGTGCTCTTTGTTTTGGTGGTTGTTCGCTCTTGGGACTAAGAGGGATCAGACATCAGTCCAGGCTCTCCAAATCTTTCTGAACAGTCTCTCATATTTCAAACTTGTAAGTAAACAGCCAGGCAAGGCGTGTTAGTTTTTATCTTTGTTTTCTCAACTTGTAAATGTACCTTTTTGCTAGAGTGTTTATCTCTGTTTGCTGTAACTTTGAACCTAAGGCTAGAGGGGGTCCTCTGGGCTCTTTAAGTAAGTTATTTTCCCATCCTGATTTTACAGAGATGATTTTTACCTTTTTCTTTAATTAAAAGCCTTCTTTTTAAGAACTGATTGATTTTCCTTGTTTTAAGATCCAAGGGGTTTGGATCTGTATTCACCAGGGATTTTTTTTTTTTAAGAAATTAATGGAGATATCCCATCTCCTAGAACTGGAAGCGACCTTGAAAGGTCATCGAGTCCAGCCCCCTGCCTTCACTAGCAGGACCAAGTACTGATTTTGCCCCAGAGCCCCCAGTAGCCCCCTCAAGGATTGAACTCACAACCCTGGGTTTAACAGGCCAATGCTCAAACCACTGAGCTATCCCTCCCCCAGTGAGGTGAAGGGTCTCTCAAGGCTACCCAGGGAAGGGAATTAGCACTTTGGGAGTGGTGGCAGCAGACCAGATCTAAGCTAGTCGTTAAGCTTAGAAGTTTCATGCAGGCCCCCACATTTGTACCCTAAAGTTCAGAGTGGGGATGCAGCCTTGACACCCTGTTAACATATCACTGAGCTGTAGGCAAAACCTCTTATGTCTGCCCCATCTTCGGGGTTTCCTGCTGGCGTTACAGCACAAACAGCTGCCAGCACAATTTCCTAGTGGTAGCTGTTACCGATATCTAGGTCCAGATGCCCCGGAGAAGGCAGCAGGGCGCATACTCAGAGGCAGACACTAATGTCCCTCAGGGAACTTTTACTCTGAAAATATAGCTGCTGCTGAGTTTTGGCACCTGGGGTTTCGTCATGAGTTTTGTATCTCTCAGTGGAGCCTAAACTGGGATTTAGGCTCCAAATCCCAGATATATGTGTTTAGCCTGGGGTTTGGATGCCTGTGTGCCATTGTGAATCTAGCCCTGTCTCTGTAATGTGGCCATGTGTAGCAGAAGCAACTGGGTTCATCAGATGTGAAGAACGTCAGGGTCTCCTTCCTTTCAAAACAGTTCTCAGCGTTGTCAGCAAACCTTTCCCACACAGCAGCCAGAAGCATGCTCTTGTGCCGAGCTGCCCACAGATACCCCAGGGTGTGACAAAGTGGGAATTTTCTTAATGTTTTCTCGGAATACTGTGTGTGCCTCAGTTTCCCCAATGTGTTACTCAAGTGTTGAGGTGGTGGGCCAAGGGTGTGTAATCATTGTGAAGACCCCTAGAGGGCAGGGGTGACTGCAGACTGGATGCCTGGGCAAAGAAAATGGCTGAACACTCTGTATCCTGGCAAGTGATGGCCAGAGTCCATCCTCGGCAAGGAGCCAGGCAAAGGTGTTGTAGAACAAAGAGAGAGGGGGAGGCCAGGTGACCTGTTTGCCCAGGAAAGCGACAAATCACGGAGTAGGGCAGCTGGGCGTGATTGAGGCTGGGTGGCTGGAAGCGGGTCAGTTTCCTGGTTTGGGACTCAGCGGGGAGAGCCCAGGGCTCCGGACTCTGGATCTCCCCCAAGATGGACTTTGCTGAAGGCTCCTGATTTCTGTGCTACAAGCTCTGTTCTATGCTGTGTTCCCAACGATTAACAAACCCGTCTGTTTTCCAAGCTGGCTGAGAGTCACTGCTGACTGTGGAGCTGGGGTGTATGGCCCTTTAAGGGACACGGTGTCAGGCTTCCCTAAGTGTTCCAGTTAGATGGACTCCCTGCAGGGAGCTCACAGTGTGAACAGGGGTGCTACACGCTCCAATGTCAGAACCAGGAGGTGCTGAAGCTGAGGAGGCTTCTTGCCCTGCTGAGAGTGTGCCCGAGGGGAGGTGCACTGCGCTAGAGTCCGGCCTGGCTTCATTCAGAGCAGTCCCAGAGCACCAAGACTGGGATTCTGTGAAACAGGGCTGACAAACACAGATCTCCCGTCCAAGCTCTGACTGCCTCAGCTATCAGGTGAGTAAAGAAGGAGCCGCCTGCCAGGTGGCTTGTCTCCAATGAAACCATCCTATACAGCTTTGGTAACAAATACAGAGCATGTCTAGTAACTGCCCCACCCTATCCCTGGATACTTTTGAGCCAGGAGATCAGCCTTGCATTTTGCACATATGCTGAGACACAACATCATAATGTTTTATGTGAGCTGAAAATACTTTTACTATGCCTGTCAGGGTGTGTCCTCACACCTTTGTGACTATCAAAGTCAGAGACTCACCGATATGACCATCCAAATGTAAGACAGGGGTAACAGACAAGTTACATTTTCCTGACAGTTCTAGTTAGTAAGAGATAAAGTTTAGCTAACATTTAGCGAGCAGGGAGAGCCTGAGCTCAAAGAAGAGTCTTTACAGTTTAAAGGATGAAAAATGTAGATCGGTTCATTCTCATGGGACAATAGTGCTCCCACTTTGTCTATGTTGCTTATAAAGGGAATCACTATACAGCAGGATTTACCATGAAACTATCTTGCCTTCATTCTGCTGCTCATCAATGATGTCCTGACTAGTGCAGGAGACAGAGAACAAGTGAGATCACCTTAAATTTCAATCTTAACCTATTTATTGACATTTTGTCAGGCCAAAACTGAGACCTTTGAACAATCATAATGGTGTTTCTATCCAGGACAACACTCAGGGAAGGGGAGATGAGTGCCTAACTACTTCAATCCTTCTCTTTGGACTTCAAAAAGCTAATGTGGGTTACACCTGGACTATACAAAACTTTAAAATTTTTCAGGAAGAGATCAAAGGCCTGATAATTAATAGTATTGGGGCGGAGGTCTCCTGAACTTGTCTGTGGTTGCCCTGACTGCCACTGTAAAAATTAAGGCCACCTGACTTCTGAATGAGAGCATCCAGACAGGGGTTTAAAGCGCTTGAACTAAGGGCTTGTCTACACTACTGGCCGGATCGACAGCCAGCAATCGATCCAGTGGGGATTGATTTATCGTGTCTAGTGTAGACGTGATAAATCGACTCCGGTACTCCACCTCAACGAGACGCGCAAGGGGAATCGACGGCAGAGCGTCTCCTGTCAACACACCACATTGAAGACACCACAGAAAGTAGATCTAAGTACATCGACTACAGCTACATTATTCATGTCACTGAAGTTGCGTAACTTAGATCGATCCCCCCGTAGTGTAGACCAGCTCTTAGGTGCATTAACTTCACACCTTTAGTGTCAGACCCTGCAGACAAGCCCTCAATGAGTAAAGGGACAGAAATAAGAGAAATTGTGTGGGGGAGGGGGGGAAGTGGAATCCCCTGCTAGTTCCTTTAGTTTCAAATGCTTCAACTTGTTTTCCATGATGCCCCCACAAATTGGTGCAGACATTCAAATGCAACACCTGGCAAAAGAGCAGTAGTAACAGGCACACAATCAGTATCAGAGTTTTCAGCCCATGAACAATAATGGGTCATTTAACATCCCAGTCAGCAGTATAGTCTGTGTTTATAAGACAATGGGTGTTTATACCAGGGGGTAACTAATGTGCATTAGCTATCCCAGTGTGAAAACATAAAAGAGGCAAAGCACTTTAGTTTCACCAAAAGGTAAACTAGGTGAGGTCAGCACTGCGTCCTCCTGCCTGATCAATGCAAAGGAGAAACAGAACAGTTCATTTTAAAAAATGACTTTGGCCGCACAAATCAGTACATTTGTCATAATGAAGAACATCCCTGAAATGTATCAGAACAAAAAATGTAGCATCCTTAAAAGGCTGTGAACTTTAAATAGGCCATTAGAAGTACAAACAATGCAGTAGAAAAATCAACATTGATGTATGCAATAAATGAAATCCCAGAAGAGTAAGATGTGCACTTCTATGTGTGCAGGATGGGGGGTTACTCACACACATAAGGTTTTAAAATCAATTTTCAGTTACAAGTGGTGGTGGGGATATCACATGTTCCCGGAAGTGCAAAATGGCATGGAATGTTACAGGATTGTACGGCCATTCTAGATATATGGATCCTTTGGAAGGGGTAGCTGTAAAAGCATGAAGCTAGTACACCCCAAAGGCTCAGACACAACAAGATAATAAAAGAAAAACAAGATGTCTTGATTTCTGTATTTAAATTCTAGACTTTTGGGTGCATAACTCATGGGGTTGACAATCGATCTTGGGGTTGTATACCTGTGCTTAGTAAATAATACCATAGAAATTTCCTTTTGATAACCATTTTATACAAGACACTCTAAGGCCCTTAGGGACAGATTTTTAAAAGGATTTTGGCCACTAGTGGCATATTACAAAGTATCTAGGTGCCTTCAACCTTGAAACGTCTGGCCGTTAGTGAGTATTTGGGAACCAAGTTCTACACACAAATGGGACATGGGATAAAGCACTAGTGTGCTGGACACAGAGACAAAGTAATTGGCTAAGGCAAGCCCCATTGGTGCATCAAAGCAAACTGAAGGAGTTTTGAGACCAGCCCATGAAATCAGTCAGCACTGAACTCAAATTACAATAGTGCAATAGAAACAAGAAATGTTACAGTGTCACCCTGAGATGTGATTGCTGTAGCTACTAGCAACTGTTAATATTTCCCATGATTATTTGCTACTAAGAATATGAATTCCATGGCACAATGACGTCCCTCTGCACAATGTTAATGAAGTTTAGGATGAAGAGCTCAGAGTAATATAAATAATATTTTTAAAAAGGAACTAATTTAAAGGCGTGAAACTGCACAGACTGGATTCCAAGAGGAGTCTAATGCAGGGGACCAGGCACCCTGGCTAAGACACATTTATGAAGCGCTGGGCGGCTTTACGCAGACATAGAAACTGTGAACTGGATTCTTTTAAACACTAAAAGTAAGTACCTGTGACAATGATAGTTGTTGGGTTGGGAGGGGGGGGTGTCTGTAAATATTTCGCTGGATCGAGTCTCTTTTAGCAGCTCAGTAGCATCTTATACAGGAGAGGGGCCCTGTCCAGGCTCTGCGATGCACTGGGCCTTTAAGGACACGGCCCTGGGAAATGGGAGCTGAAATCCCGCCAAAGAGGGGAAGAAAAGCCCCTATGCCCCCACCCCCCTTATTTTTGCAACCACTGCAGCGGGCTCACCCCATCTGGGGGTCTTTTGCCCCCTGCACTCCGGATCCCACCCCCCTCAGTCCCCCCACGTGTGGCTGTCCCTGTCTCAGTCCCAGCACGGCCCGGGCTGGCTCCCCCCGCCCCGCACACACCGGGAGGTGGCGGCAGCTTTCCCGGGCCCAGGGCGGGAATCGCAGCCAGCTCCGCTGGGAGCAGCCTGGGGCCAAACCTCCCCCTGCAGCCCGGGTGTGACTGGGGAGCGGGTCTCTCTTACCTTCCCTCCGAGCGGGGCCCCCTGGGGCAGGGGCCGGGCCGGGAAGGGGCCTGGCCGGGCTGGGGGCTCTGCCCTGGGAGAGGCTCCTGGGGAGCAGCGGGAAGGGCCCTGCTGGAGATTCCCCTCTCCCGGCTGCAGCCCGGGCTCCGGGCTCCCAGCACCAGCCGCCGGGGCTCGGGGATCTCGCCAGGAGCCTGGAGCCAGAGTCACCGCAGCGGCTGCGAGTCACTTCCTGCTGCCGGGCCTGAGCCCAGCGATCGCTCCCCCCAGAGCCGCCTCCCAGCTGCTCCTGGGTCCTAGCGATCAACCCATCGCGCTGCAGCATCTCTGTGTCCGGCTTGTGTTAGACTCATAGACTTTAAGGTCAGAAGGGACCATCACGATCATCCAGCCCAGGGCTTCTCACAACCAAATGTTTGGTGGCTTCAGTATGCGGCCAGGAACTCTTGCTGGTGGCGGCTCTGACACTTTTTCCTAAAATAATTAAGGTAAGCAGAGAAATAGTCCTGCTATTGTGAGGAATTTTCCTGGCTTATACACCCCCCGGGTGGAATCGAATAGCAGAAGGATCTGAGTCCTTATTCCCACTCCCTTCACCCAGATCCTGCCTCATCTTGAGGACTCCCCTTCCACTCTCCTGTGTGGCAGAACCCTCGTAACCCCACCTAGGCTGGGCCCAGGATTCCTGAGGGGCTCGACTCCCAATCTTGTTGTGACCACTCAGGACAGGGGTGAGGATTGGCCCACTCCGGGGTGCTCTTTCCCCTCTGGATGCTTCCCTGACCTTTTCTCTGACCATTGCATAGAGTTCAGAACAAATACAATTTGTTAAACAGCAAGTGATTAAAAAAAAAAAAAGAGGAAAAAATGGGAACGGTGAAAGGAAAACACGTCACCCCGCTCTGTGGGATGAACCATAAACAGCATCTCTGGAAAGCCAGAGCAGTTCAGTCTGTTCCTAGCATGTCCCAGACCTCCTGCCCAGGCCCTGGCTGTGCTGCAGGGATGCTGCAGGTCAGACACGTGCACTGACGGTGGCCACACGCCCTCAGGCTCTAGGTGGCAGGACCCTTCTTCCCAGCATGAGTCCTCTCCTGTCGGAGTTATGCTCCCCCTCCAAGTTTGGCCTGCCAGCACCCTTGGCTGGGGGCGTCTCCCTGCACCGGGCCTTCTGCCCAGGGTCCCCCTTGCTCTCCCCAGCTGCTCACAGCTCCCGGCTCTGGACTGCTCCAGCCCCAGCTCCCCTCTGCCTCAGCACTGCTGCTGCTCTGCCTCCAGCTCAGCTCCCTGGTCTGCACCTCTCTGCTTCTGGCTACTGCTGCTCTGCCTCCAGCCCAGCTCAGGCTGCTGCTCTCCCCTTAGCTCTGCCCTTCTCTGGCAGGCAGCTCCAGCTCACACAGAGGATGGGCTCCTGACTCCCTCATTGGCTTGCCTGCCCTGTCAATGAGGCTGACTTAGAGCGTTAACCTCTCCCCATTGGCCCTGGGGACTGTCAGTCTCAGGGCCTTGGTTTCTCATTGGCCCTTCCCCTGGCTTTTGGTACTGGGAGAGGGCCAACCAAAAAACTCCACTAAGTTTCAGTAAAGGGCCAACAGTCCCTTTACCCAGATACACATCAAAATCATTGTAATATATTTATTGCTAGCTAGTAAGTCTACCACTGTGAAAGTGATATTTATATGTTTGTTCATATTTTTCACAGAGTCTCAGCTAGCTACATGGGTTCCCAACTTGGTAATTTTTAAAAACCAGACACTCCAGCAGGAGTGCCAGAACCTCCCCTGCCCCATCGCTTTCCCCTGAGATCCCACCCCTGCCCCACCTCTTCCCCCGAAGGTTCCACCCCCATCCACTCCTCTTCCCTCTCCCACCCCCTTGTTCCTTCCCGGGTCAGGAGTAACTTGCCTGTGGAGCCAGGATTGGGAGCTGCAGCTGCCCAATGCAGGTAGGAGGCAGCCCCGACTGAGTAGGGGCTGGTGTGGGTGAAGACCCAGTGCCTCTTTGGCTCTCCCCCTGCAGTAACTGAACTTTGGGTGTCCAGTCAGTAGATCTGAGCAGACACTGTCAGGTCCCCTTTTTCACTAGACTTTCCGGTCGAAAACCGGGCACGTGGCCACTCGAGTAGCACCCAATGTGCACTAAGTGCTGGGAACATGTCGGGGACAACTTCTGCTTTTCGACTGTGGGGGAAGTAACTAGGGGGCAGCTGGGTTAGACTAAGATCTGACCAGCAGGGAGGAATTCCTTCATCTAGATGAAATTACTATAAGGTGGGTGCACAACTGGTTGAAAGACCATACTCTGAGTAGTTATCAATGGTCTGGTGTCAAACTGGGAGGGGAGCAGTGTGGGGAAGGGGGAGAAGCCCTAGGTGGCTTTCCCCCAATCCCGGCAGGAAATGTGGGGGTGAGAAGCCCCAAGTGGCTTCCCCTGTTCTTTAGGGGGAACAAGGAGTGTGGGGAGGGTAATCCACCCAGAACTTGTGGGGCAGTCAGGCTCCTGGGAGGGAACTGCCACTGGAGATGACAGACTGGGCTTTCAGCTCCCCACACTGCCTCTCTTAGGTCGATGGAAGCACTCCTGGGCAGGACACGCCCCAGCGACCCAAGGAGGGTAGTGTGGACATCGGCTACTGTAGTAATTATTGAGGTGGCTGTAAGTCAACCTAATATAGGTCGACTTAGGTTTGCCATGTAGATGCCCCCTTAGAAGCAAAAGGATTTCTCCCACCTAAGAGCTTTCAGCAATCCATGCTCACTGGAAAGCCTTTCAGCTAGAACCACTCCCCCCTGCTCAATAATGCTTCTATTGTCTTTCAAGAGATCTTGCTGTTGTGAGTAGAGATGGGGGAGGGGAGGTGGCCAGAGCCCTTTTCCCCCCTTTTTATACTCCCACCCTTTATACCAGAAAAGTATTTGCTGGGTCATGGGGTCATAGGGTGACCAGATGTCCTGATTTTATAGGGACAGTCCTGATTTTGGGGTCTTTTTCTTATATAGGCTCTTATTACCCCTCAACCCCGTCCTGATTTTTCACACTTGCTGTCTGATCACCCTATGGGGTCAGGCAACTCCATGGCATATGTGAGCTCCAAAGCATCCTTCAGCTCCTGGGTCCTAGTGATAAACCCATCACGCTGCAGCCACCCTGTCCCAGACCCTTCCTTCTGGGGTCCCACCTCCACTGGGCACAGGCAGCTTTTCTCAGCCCTATGTAGACATCCTGCATAGAAGCCAGAGGATCAATGGGAACAGAAAGGAGGCATGCAGATCCTGGGGAGAGGGGAGAAGGGGGGTTTCTAGGGAGACTCGGGTTGTTCCAGAGATTCCAGGGGTGATGGGGAGCTGGCGACATTCTGTGTGTGATTCGCTCTGGTAACAGACTGGCACAGGGAGTAGTTCGTCAGAGCTGGTCTCTTGTGTCCACACCAAACTGATGGGCTACCAGCCCTGGGCTGGAGCTACCAGCTTTGCTCCCCTCTCTCAGGTCATGGGAGCTGTCAGAGCTTTGCCACTGGGTTTTTCTGGTTAGTTGTAGGTCCAAATTAACCCTGGGCTCTAGGCAAACCCCCTCATATCTGACTCCCCTCCGCCCCCAGAATCATCCCTGTCCCTCTCCCAGCTGGTTCCCCTGTGTGGGCGCTGATTGCAGCTCCCTGTCAGACACCTGGATGTGGGCAGCGAAGCTCCAGCTGGTCTGGTTCAGGAACTGGTGCTCTGCCCACTCAGGTTTGGCCCAGTGCCCCCTCTCTGTTGTAGGAAGAAGAGAGCCTGAATCATAAGCCCATATATCAGAGGCCTGGTATGAGGCTTGGTCTAAAGTAGTCAGAACTTGGCTGATATAAAGCAATGTTAAATTGAGAGCAAGAGGCAGGCCCTGCTCACAGAATCTGGCAAGAACAGGGCTGATATTACAGAAACCCACATACCTAAGAAGTAGTAGGCAGCGACCATGCATGCAAACACATTCTAGAAGGGTGGTACCAGAACACCTCGATACCAGCACATTCCCCAAAGATAGGAGAAACACACTGATCCATCCTAAAGATAAGGCCAGGATGACAGCATAATGAATAGGGATGTTTTGATGAAACCAACATGTACAAGGCCCCTCATACGTCAGAGGGTGGCACCCTTTTAACGTCAGAAGCAATATGGAACTTGTTCGTATTGGTGTATAAAAATGTATCTCAGAGGAAGTGTCTTTGTCCTGCCTAGGGGGCAGTGGAAAGTCCCACCACTGACTGTGCTGGGTCAATTGTTACGAGCATACATGCATTAGTGGTCCGGTAGAGTCTGCGAGATACTAGGACCATGCTTCATCGATAATAAGGCTAGGTGCCTTCGTACCTTAATGGATTTTGTGGTCATTAGGCAGTTAGCTTGAGGTCTGCTGTGCCAGCTGCTTGTGCAGAGCTGGGATGGCAGGCTAACAGAACACACACACTCAGCCAAACATCTGATAACACAACACTGGTGACTCCGACCACTAATCTGGTAAGTACGCAAGCTGTCCTCTGTAGAAGTTGTGATCTAACATGGCAGAAAACTACATGCTAGGGAACCCCCTTAGCCCCTTCGTAAAAATCCCCACAGTATAATAAAGTATGGACATACTGGGTTGCTAGCAAAACAGGTCCATATGGATTTGAAAAATATAATGGGTAAGAAACATGTAATGGAATTTGTAAGCTAGGGCAGAGACTGAAATGTAGAATATTACATATTACATACTATAACCATGGCTGTTAAATGGTTAAGACAACACGCCACAAAATTGGCGGGGCAAGTAACAGAAACCAAGAAAGAGTTAAGAGAAGCCACAAAGTCCTGGAATGCTCCCTCTCCCCTTGCAGGGCAGCAAGCAGTCCAGAGACAGCAAGCACAGGAACAAAATAAAACATTGGAAACAGCTGTAAAAAACCTACCAAAAAGAGATGTGCCGTCCCCTGTTATAAATATTTGTGGTCAACAGCAGGCTTCAGGTAGCTCCCCTGTGCCTGAAGAATGGGGAGAGAAATGGAAAAAGGTGGCCCTAGCAAAATTAAAAGATGAAATGGTGTCCACTGCATTGCAACCACCACTGTATGATAAAAGCCAGGTTCCGGTAAAACCTAAACCTAGATTGGTGCTTTCCAGAAAGGGACAAGTAAGTGCACAGGAGGGTAAAGTAGCAAACAATACTGTCACTGAATTGGTAAATCAGATGAAGTTAAAAATGGAATGGTTCACAGAGCACATTAGGAGACAGGAACTGCGACTCGGGGCAGGGAAGTAAATAAAAAAGAATTTCAAAGTGAAAAACCAAGATTAAGCGGGTTAACGCCTATAATTAATACATTAACACATGGAGCTGCCCAAAGACAGTTAACTGCACCAAAAAAAGGGCAATCCTGCAATCCATTTGGCATGCACACAAAAGCAACAGACACTGGGGGAACAAATTCAGATTTTACAAGAGCAGGTAACTACCCCCACTCTCCTCTGAAAGCCAGGATAAAAACCAGGGGCGTGGTTCGCAGGTGTGCAGGTTCCCAACTACTTTGACCTGTGGACCCACACTCCGCACTCATATCTAAAAATAGAACCTTCTTTCTCAAATATTTTTACATAGTGGTTAAGTTTTTTCCTTTATATGCTTTCTCAGTTTGCTGCCTGTACTTTCAAATACCTTGATAGAGTTAATCTCTCTTGGCTCAGGTCTAGCTACCTTCCTAGGTTGCTGTTCACCCCCTCCTTTCCCCGCCTCTCATCACTTTGGCTCTCTCTCTTTGTTTTAAAAGTTAAAAGTCATAGTTTTTACAGAAACCTCCAAAAGAGAAAGCAATTGAAAATAGAACAAAAACAACAAACAAAGAGAAAACAAGGTAAAAACTTTTACTTTAAATAAATCCAGTACATTATTTTGACCCTTCAGGAATGCCACAGCTGGAATTACTCTTAAACTTTCTTGAAAATATGGATGCCAAGCAAACGAAATGCAGACTCTGCTTCTAATCACTGACTAAGATTTGAAACATGGGCTTTCCTTATTTCCAGATAGCAGAGTTTTAAAATAAAGTTTGATATAAAGTAATAAAAATGCCTTAAGTTACTAAATTAATACAAAAAATGTGGCAAATAACTTATCATTTTTTATTAAAAGTTTTAAATAGGTAATAACTCGCTTATTTATATGTTTAACCCTTTTGTTTATTTTTTATTTTTGTTTGCCTTATTTTGTATAGTTATAAATAGAATTCTGGCACACTTTGTTTTTAATTGTAAATTTGTCCTGTATGTTTGCCTGTGTTGTATGTTGTGAATGTCATGTGGCTACTTTTTATTTTGTTGCAACAAAAGTCAAATTTATACCCTTTTAAAAAAATATAAGTGGTACCACACTATTTTAAGACTATGGTTGGGGAATAACCATCATAGTACCATTGTTTTTAAAGTTCAACAAGGTCTCTGTTATAAATATATGTACATATATTTCTGCCTCAACAAATAATGCAATTGCAAACAAAAATAATTTTCTTTTATTAATCACAGTTTTGTTTTTCATTTTCATTTTTATTTTTTATTCAAAGAAAGAAAAATGTAAGGGGAAACCTCAATGTTAAGGTTAAGGTAATATTAACAAAATGTTAATTTCTTGTTTGGGTTTTTATAAACTTGTTTGTACTTTTAAATATAGTGATAAAAATGTCATAGCAAAAATATTTAAACATAACAATTTATGCATAAAGCTAACCAAAACAACAAGGAGTTTGGTGGTACCTTAAAGACTAACAGATTTATTTGGGCATAAGCTTTCGTGAGTAAAAACCTCACTTCTTCGGATGCATAGCAAACCAAAAAAAGCTAACCAAACAATTTCAACAGGTTTCCACCTTTTCAACATGTTTCCACCTTTGTCTCACAAACACAACCAAGTGTCAGAAAACTTTAATACCTTCAAATTATTTGCATTGACCTGTATTTAAAATTCATTTGGGTTTAATTTTTGTTCTCTTTTAAGCTATGTTTAAGGGAAGTAGTGGCTGCTAACATTTGTGCATCTAAACAGTTAACAAAAGTGAAATTGGCATCACAAGCAAATTAACTCTAAAAAGCTTAGTAAAAATTATGTTACTAATTCTTTTGCTAAAACAAAGTGTTCAGCAAGGGAAAGCAATACACCTTCTCATGGAAGACTGTGAGCATCTATTTTAGCCATTAAGCATTACATTTAGCATAAAATATTAGGCCTTGGCTACACTGAAAAAACACCCCACTGAGCACAGTGAGTACAGCGCTGTAAAGCACCAGTGTAATCAGTGCCTGCAGCGCTGCACGGTCGCTCGCAGCGCTGCAAGCTACTCCCCTCGGAGAGGTGGAGTACATACAGTGCTGCGAGAGCTCTCTCACAGCGCTGGCGGTGCGACTACATTCGCGCTTCACAGCGCTGCAGCGGCAGTGCTGTGAAGTCCCGAGTGTAGCGAAGGCCTTAGTAATGCACCTCAAGTGAAAATGAATGTCTACACAACAATTGCAAAAGTATAGCTTGTGTTATAAAAGACTTGGTCCCTATTACATTGTAAACACAGTAAATTAATCTGTGTATCAAATTTGGGTTACTAAAAACAAGAGAAATGTGAAACAAACAAACAAACAAACAAAAAACCTTATTATGTTAACTAACTTAAGCTGTTTAAGGTTGCATCCCACAGACCAAAGACAGACACCAGAAGATATCACACCACAAAGACACCAGAAGATATCAGTATACAGTGAAGGAACCCCCAAGCATCAAGAAAAGAAAAACAAAGTGCTTTATAAATAAGAGACTGGTCAAATACACCTCAATCTACCATATATGGACAATTAAGTTGGCAATCACCCAAAAACCATTGTCAGTTAAGTTAAACTTGGCTACTATGTAAAAGCAACTGTGTTAGTGCTGTATTGTTGTACATCACTTACAATGTGCACAACATTGCTAAAGTGTTTAACCACCACACAGGTAAAAATTAACAAACTAATGCCAGCAAACAACATGAAGGCAAGGAAAAAACAAAGTGGTAAACAAACAAACAAACAAGTTACATAATAACTACAATTTGGGTAAATATTAGACTGTTAGTACCAGTCATAATTTGGGTCAGTGACACTGCATCCTAACAGAGGCACATGTTATTCAAAACAATCTTGTTCAATGTCTGGATACCAATACTAAATCCTGACACAGGAATACTTGCTAAATGAGTTACTGTCCCTTCAGTAGGTTATCTGAAAGACAGCATCCATAAAAAACAACTGGATCTATATCAACTGCTGGTGTATCACAGAGCAATGCAATCCATGGAACAGAGAAGCTAGCAGTTCCTGGTTCCTGCCCAGCAAAGCTTACCAGAGGGTGACCACCAGCAGTAAGGGTAACCTATAACATAAATGGGCAGTACTGTGTAGTAACTAAGACATTTATATATAAAGGCCTCATTTGTAGTGCCACTACTTCAAATTTCTGTTTTACTTCTCATATACATCATATTGTGGAATACACTAGAACAACGCCTATCCCAGTATTTCAAAACACTCAGCCTACTACTAATGATGAGACAGGTGATAACTGCAATTGCCCTAACAGGAGAGTGTGTTGCTACCTGTGGCACCAAAGTAAAAGGCCCAGAGTACAACATAAGATTGGAAAAAACATGGTTATGCTTGAATATAAGGTGCTGTCATATGTACACATACATACTATGCATATATACCCATATATATGCCATATCCATATGCTTCATATATACACCTCTACCCCGATATAACGCTGTCCTCGGGAGCCAAAAAATCTTACCGCGTTATAGGTGAAACCGCGTTATATCGAACTTGCTTTGATCTGCCGGAATGCGCAGCCCCGCCCCACCCCCGGAGTGCTGCTTTACCGCGTTATATCCGAATTCGTGTTATATCAGGTCGCGTTTTATAGGGGTAGAGGTGTATTAATTATTTAGGTGTGACTCTAAAGCTCAATGATAATACTACATGCCTCAGTCATGGTTCTAGGCCTAACATTCCCAGGCCCACTATAAGGGACTACAATCAACTGGAAAATAGAATCTGTCCATCCATCGTACGAAGGAATGTGCAGACCAAGGGACAGATGGGACATGTATGGATGGATGGATGGCAAAGTAAGGTGACCACATAACAGTGTTTACCCCACTGGGTCATCTTCAGTCCATGCATTATGCTTTTCCGGGACCATGGGTAAACATCCTCTCCATAAAAAGAGAAAAAATGGAGGAATGTAGTGAGAAGAGGGCCTGAAACATAGGCCCGTGTATCAGAGGCCTCGTATGAGGCCTGAGCTAAAGCAGTCAAAACTTGGCTGTTATAAAGCAAAGTTACATTGTGAGCAAGAGGCAGGCCCTGCTCACAGAATCTGGCAAGAACAGGGCTGATATTACAGAAACCCACATACCTAAGAAGTACTAGGCACAGGCCATGCACCCAAACACATTCTAGAAGGGTGGTACCAGAACACCTCGATACCAGCACATTCCCCAAAGATAGCAGGAACACACTGACCCATTCTAAAGATAAGGTCAGGATGACAGCATGATGAATAGGGATGTTTTGATCGAACCAACATGTACAAGGCAATGGGTGGCACCCTCATACGTCAGAGGCTGGCACCCTGGTAACATCAGGAGCAATACGGAACTTGTTCGTATTGGTGTATAAAAATGTATCTCAGAGGAAGTGTCTTTATCCAGCCTACGGGGCAGTGGAAAGTCCCGCCACTGACTGAGCTGGGTCAGTTGTTATGTGCATACACGCATTAGTGGTCCGGTAGAGTCTGCGGGATACTAGGACCGTGCTTTGTCGATAATAAACCTGGCAGGGTGCCTTCGTACCTTAACAGATTTTGTTGTCAATGGGTGGTTTGGTTGAGGTCTGCTGTGCCAGCTACCTATGCAGAGCCGGGACGGCACGCTAACAGAACACACACACGCAGCCAAACGTCTGGCAAAACAACACCCATCATAATGGGGGAGGGGCACTGGGTCCAAAGTTGAGTGAATGGCATTGTGAGGTTATAGCATCATTCAGTCAATTTCAGCCCTGGCACCGACCAGCTCTCAACATCACTCACTCAGTTTTGGCCGTGTTCCTCCCACCCTCCTGCCTGAAATGGGGGTGAGTCGAAACCAAACCTGAGTGGGTAGCAAACACAGCTCCTTCTTACCCCTGTTGTGGGGCAGACTCCTGAGGGCCCCCTCCCGCCCCTCGCCAATGAACAGAGCCTCAGACTCATTCCTAGGTTGCATGTGCCTTAATCCAGCCTGGACTTCCCTTGATCCCTCCAGGATGGGGGTCTGGAGGGGAGGGGAGTGGGGGGAGTTGATTCAGTAGCTGTTGTGTCCAGAGGGGCCTGGACCCTGCTCAGAGAGATGAGGCCACGCTCCATCTCTCCCTTTGTTTCATCCTGGGTCACGAGCTGCTGCCTTCTCCATTAGGATCTGGGAGACTGAACTGAGCTACGCCAAAAATAAATCCGAATATTGCCTGGTTCTCGGATAGCACTTTTCATCAGTAGGCCTCACAGCCCTTTTACAAAGCACACTATTATCATTCCTACCCACAACTGCTCCACCTAGGTTCAAAAAAATGCCTCCCCAGGCGGATTGACTCTTCTTCCATCGGAGACAGGCAAATGGGAAATGCCAGTGAGGGGACTTCCCTTGCAGATTTCAAATTTTCCCCACAGACCCATAGAAGAGTCTGAAAACCTAAAGAACTGGCAGCTCTGGCATGACCTAAGAGCCCCTCAATGGCAACTGGAAAAGCGAACATTGTGCTATGACAGCAACGCCTATCAGGCCTGACAAACTCACTACACCTAATGCATTGCTTTCATATTGTTTACCCACAATGGGTCATGCGAGGTCTCTAATAAAGGCTCATGTCACACTGTTCCTCGGGATCATTACAAGAAGTGTGGGCAGATGATCTTTAAGGAACTATGTTTATATACTGGAAAATATGTTTTAACGTCTGAATCAAAGCAGGGTTGACAAACAAGTTTTGCCAGACAAAGGGATATCTAGTCATCTGCCTCCCACGGTTCATATGTAAATTAAGACTTGTAGGTGTACACAGTTGAAGCCCAGTTTGCATATAGGACCAACAGAAAGAGCACACTGGAAAAGAATCAATGGGAGGGAGGTACACTTCAGCAGTTTACTGGACTATACCTGGGGGACAAGAACCACACACTGCAATCCCTGAGGAAGCAAACAGGTGAGCATGTTTTGCATTCATGAAAAGGGGGATCTCAGCGATGGTAACTGGTGACCCTGGGAGAATGCTTTAGCCATGGATTTTACCTGTTAAAGTCAAGCTCCTGGTATAGCTCGTGATTGATGTGTAACCAGTTGGTCTTATTGCTTGATGATAAACTCCTGTTTGTTTTCACTAAAACTGTATCTCAGTGCTGTGATGTTATATTGGCGCTGATCCTCAATTGAATGAAACAAGCTCGTATTGTCCTTTTGGGGACAGTTTACCTGGGAATTTCTAAATGTCCAGTGGAAAGGGGCTGGATGCTACAGAAGGACATGTTAGAGGAGCGCAAGGACAAGGTTGCGCCTAGTGGTAACCTGCAAAGCAACATAAGGACTGGCAGAGCCCTGGGGAGTTTGGGTGGGGAGATAAAAGGCTGGGGGTGGCAGGGAACTGACACCCAGTTAAGCAGAAGCACTTCCCCCTCACACTGAGGCATGGGGGGCGGAGGGGTAACGAGGAGATTCACAGTCCAGGGCACCCTGGGAAAATGTCACAGCCGGATCCTGTAGTATGTGGAGCGCAGGGATGGCAAAATAACACCTCCAAGAGGCTTCCCAGACTGCTGCTGTGTCCATTAAAGACCCCCCGCCACATTATTCAAGACAAGGGACACTGTGAGTTTGAGAAACTAAATTCTACTTTATTTTTTTCAAAGCAAGAAATAAAAGCTAAATCCCCACCACCATCCAAGTCCCAGCTCAGCACGGTAGTTTCAGCCCCAGTCCAGCACGTGGCTACTCCAGCTGTACATGTGCCCCAGGGAAAGAGGAACAAGTTCATGTTGGCAGAAAAACACTCACAATCCATGAGAGAGGCATTTGCCCTCCCTCCTCCTCTCAGCAATGGGGAGATGGGGACTCCTCTCCCCATCAGTCCTCTTGGGGCATCACTGGTAGCCCTTCAGAGTTCAAGGATGACTTCACCCAGCACTCGTAGGACATTTCTTTGCTCTCTGGGAGATGTGCAGTGAGTTCACAGTTCTCAGACTCAGCTCTCTGGATCACAAGAGCAAACAGTGCCCTTTCAAGGCCTGGCCACCCACCCACCCACCCTCTCCCCATCCTGAGCATATCTCAAATCTCTGCAGGGATCAGGCAGTAACTTCCTTCCCTGTTTCAGGCTCTACCTCTTGGAGGGCATATCCAGCACTCGCCCTCAGTGTTTTTGTTGATAGGTACTAAACATTGTCATTGTTCAAAGAACAAGAAAATCTCATGACAAAGGCTAGGGAAACTTGAAAAGAAAATCAGAAAGGACTATTTTGGCAAACGATCATTTGTCTTTTGAAGTCCTCAATAAATCTGAGCTCCATTATCTCAAACTAATCTAATATCAAATATGTGACAGAACAGCCTTTGGGAAAGAGAGAAAAACCCACAATGCAGAATGGGCTACAAACAACTTTCCCATTCATAAAGTGAAATCCCAGAGAATCTTAAAACTCAAAATCTGGAGAACAAATTTACACATTTCCTTCTGAACAGACTAAACCTGCTTTTTTCACCACAGCCTCATTATTTGTCTGTGTTATTGATAAAAGTTTTAGCATCATCATAATAAAAGAAAAAGGAAAAAAAGAGAAATCTAACCAAAAACATCCTATCTACAAATGATCTGGATTTGGCTGGAAAAACTCCGATGCCACTTTACCAATAGATCGAGGCTGGGATTGAAGCTGAAACTGTGCTTTGAGGGTCATTTGAATTCCCCCTTCAGGAATGTGGCATTTTCTTCGCCAGCCCTCAAGGACCTGATTGAGGATCAAAAACATCAAACCCTGATTCCCAAGCATGGTGGGCAAAGCACACTGAGGTAAATGTGGTAAATGACACACATGAAGGTGGAGGGGTAGAAAAGGAAAACGATAAACTCTCCACAGTTTGGGCAGAGGCTGCTCTGTCAGAGAAGACATGTGAGGTTGATGCGGGCCGGAGGGAATCCCCTGGACTCACCCCATCCCTCTCAAATAACAGAGAAGGTAAAACACCACGTTATTTTACTGTCCCTGCTCCAGCTCTTTTAGAATCTATTGAATGCTGGTATATAAGGGAGAAACAGCACAAAATAATTAAATGCTTTTCAGCATAACCTGAAGCAGTATGTCTGGGAATGAGACAATATCAATCCATAGGGGGCACTTAGTGACTCTAACAATCAGTTTGCTCATGGGGGTTGGAATAAACTGCTCAGGGTCAGTCTAGACTAGAAAAAGGGGAGGAGGAACAAAGGAGACGCACTAGCTAATCCCAACCACTTCCCCTGCCTTGGACAGATACTCGGAAGCTTATATTATCACGCCCAATTTTTTCCCTCACTGTAAGGCAGAGATTTCTCTAAAGTCAACCTGCAAGCTGCTGGCAGAGTTGGGAATAGAGCTTATGTCTCCTGAGTCCCAGGCCAGGGCTCTATCCATAGGAAACATTGCTTCCCTCTCAGAGGCTGATACTGCAGTAGCAGAGGTGGGAAATCCAGGCTTCCAAGAAAAGGCCCTGTGCAAACCAGGCTCTGATAATGGTGCTGTCTGAATGCAGAGGAAGCAGGTAGAAGGGGCCGAGGGGGTGAGTGATGAGAAGCAGCACGTCGCTACCCCTGTGCTCTCCCTCGCCTCTTATCCCATGATCCCCAAACACTCGATACCTCAGCACCCAGCTCCTCCTGCTTCCCAGCTCCACTAGGGCCAACCATTCAATCCCCAGTTCCCTTCCCAAAACCCATCGCCCTGGTCCCTCAATATTTGATTTGAAGCCCTGGGGGATTCGGGCAGTGGAGGAGTTACCAGCCCCCAGGGACACTCGTCCTGCAGGGGACAGCTCCAGGTCAGTGGGGGAGCCCAGGCCAGGGGCTGGTGGAAGATGGGGGATGGGGACAGGGGTCTAGAGTGAAGGTGGGGCCTGGCCCAAGTGTCCTTCTCCTCATCTCCATGGCAGGGGGATCCCAGCTGGGAGGGGAAGGGAGAGGAGGGAACTTCAGCCAGGCAGAGGGAGCGGATGGAGGAGTTTCTCTCTCTCCCTTCCCCCACCTTTGGCCCATCAGCTCAGCAGCCAGGGCTGCAGCAGGGAGGAGGGGCTGATCGGGGCTTCTCCTCCTCTGCCTGGGGTTTGCTGAGACCCGGCAGAGCCAGAGGGTCACTGACCAGCTGATGCTCGGCTGCTGCTGGATCCTCACCGCAGTGATGGGCAGCTGGATCCTTGAGAGCCAAATGCCCCTGATGTGTGTGGGAATGAAGAAATGGGTTTGTCACCATGGCCAGCCCTAGTCAGGGCACTCAGAGAATGGCCCTGCTGTGTGGAGGAGTCTCTGATGTCCAACATGGTGTTAGCTCCACTTGGAGCATTTTCCACACTGAGAACATCTAAGAGGTTTCTTCACTGTGCGGATTTGCTGATGCCTGATACTCCTGGAGCATCAAATGAAGCCTCCCTCACATTCAAGGTCTCTCTGTTGTGTGGGGCACTGACGCGGGAAGTCAAATTGACTCTTTTCCTGCAGTCAAGCTATTTCTAGGATCTCTTACATCATGGTGGATTCTCTGATGTTTGGTAATCGCTGAGCTTTTACTGAAGCTTTTCCCACACTCAAGGCATTTATAAGGTCTTTCCCCCATGTGGATTCTTCCATGTTTAATAAGGTGTGAGCGCTGAACAAAAGTTTTTCCACATTCCAGGCATTTATGGGGTTTCTCTCCCGTGTGGATTCTCCTATGTTGAGTAAGGTGTGAGTGCTGACTGAAAGTTTTCCCACAGTCTAAGCATTTATGGGGTTTCTCGCCTGTGTGGGTTTTCTGATGTGTATTAAGGCCTGATTGGAAATGGAAACTTTTCCCACACTCAAGGCATTTATAGGGTTTTTCTCCTGTGTGGATTCTCCCATGTTTAGTAAGGTATGAACTTTTGCTAAAACTTTTTCCACACTCAAGGCATCCATAGGGTCTCTCTCCCATGTGCAGTCTCTGATGTGCCATATGGAGTGACCACTGACTAAAACTTTCCCCACACTCATGGCATTTAAAAGATGTCTCCTTTGTGTGCACTCTCTGGTGTATAATAAGTAGTGACTTCTCAATAAAGCTTTTCCCACAGTCCAAGCATTTATGCGGTCTCTCTTCTGTGTGGATTCTCTGATGACTAGTAAGTTTTGTTTTGTCAATGAAACTTTTCCCACAATCAAGGCATTTATAGGGTTTGTCACCTGTGTGGGTTTTCTGATGCTTATTAAGGTGTGACCAAAGAATGAAATCTTTCCCACACTCATAGCATTGAAAGGGTCTTTCTCCGATGTGGATTCTTCCATGTTTAGTAAGGGATGAACTTCCAATAAAACCTTTCCCACACTCGAGGCATTTATAAGGTCTCTCTCCTGTGTGCAGTCTCTGGTGTATAGTTAAATATGGATTCCTACTGAAGCTTTTCCCACAGTCTAAGCATTTATAGGGCTTCTCTCCTGTGTGGGTTCTGTGATGTGCCATAAGCTGTGACCTCTGACTAAATCTTTTTCCACACTCAAGGCATTTATAGGGTCTCTCTCCTGTGTGCAGTCTCTGGTGCATAATAAAGTTTGACTTCTCACCAAAACTTTTCCCACAGTCCAGGCATTTATGGGGCTTCTCTCCTGTGTGGGTTCTCCGATGTCTAATAAGGAATGCACTAAAATGGAATCTTTTTCCACAGTCAAAACATTTGTAGGGTTTCTCTTCATTGTGACTTGTCTGCTGGACTGTGGCTTCCTTGGGATCCTTGCATCCTCCACCACCTTGAATGGATTCATCTAGTTTCTTCTCGGGATAGTTTCCCAGCTGCATCTCTGATCTGTGTCGATCTCCCCAGGCATTTCCCTGTTCCAAGCACTGGGAAAAATTCCCTTCAGCTCTCAAAAATGTCCCCTGTGTTTTCACTTTCCCAGGACCTTCCTCCTGCTGATTCTCCTCCTTGTTCTCACTCACTGTCCTATCACCTGCTGGGAGAGAGAGAATCCAGACACTAGGAGTCACTGCCTGTGCCGGGGAGAAAGGACAGAAAGGGGAATAGCAAAGAGGGAAAACACAACACAGTGACTGTGGGGGAGATGGAGACACTGGATTCTGCCTCCACATCCCACCCGAACACTCCCAGGGAAGTAAAAACAGGGAGGAAATTCCCGACAGGTAACAGGATGGGTGGGAAGCCGTGACTGATTTTGCCTTGATGATACAACACCTGCTGACAGCAGCCCTCACCTGGGTGAGATGGGGCGGAAGTGAGGGCTCTCACTCACAGCACATTTTTGAGAGTCCCAGATTTTTCCTTCAGTCGCCAGATGTTTATATCTCAGTTTCCCTGATTCCTCACCTGTGTGGGTGCCTCTTGGGCTCTTCCTTTCTTCGGAGGCCTGGGGATCCAGGATCCATAGCTCTTCCCCTCGCTCCAGCCAGGAAATCAGATCAGGTTTGGGAATGGGGAATCCTGCGCAGGGGGTGAAATCAGGCAAGGTCAGGAGTCTTACAGAGTATTTGTCACAGGAAACATTCCCTGAGTTTTACCTGGCCCTATATGGGACTGTGGTAACTCCTTTGTGAGCAGCAGGCATTGGGGGTGGGGGTGTTGTCACACCCTCACTAGGAGTTCTCAGGGTAGATTCGCTCTGGGGGACTTTCTGGCACACGCAGCTCTGGTGTTAAACTCCTGCCTATTTCCAAACCAGCACATAGGTGCTGGAACTAGCCGTGCTGGGGGAGCTGCCACACCTCCTGCCTTGAAGTGGTTTCCATTATATCCAGGGTTTACAGTTTGGTTCAATGGCTCTCAGCACCCCCACTGTACAAACTGTGCCAGCACCCCTGAGCCTGCAGCACCGAGAGCCCTTCACAGGGATGGAGCTAGTCCCAAGAGGGCCAGTGAACGGCGTGTGAAGGAGAAATAATACAGGCAGGACTATCCCCTGCTTCTGGCCCCTTGAAGGCTGGAGAGATGGGGATGAATTAACCTGTCCATTAGGCTTCTGACTCTTCTGTTCCCTCGAATTGCAGATGGAGATGAAAGTCTCTCACAATGGAGCTGTGGACTATGTGACCCTCCTCCTCAAATCTAACTGACCATGGAAGAATCTGACCAGAGTCAGACACGCAGACCCCATAACTTCTAATAACCAAGGGTCCAGGAATCCCTTACCCAGCGAGGTCACCATCTCATAGTTCTCCTGCATGACGTCCCTGTAAAGGGCTCTCTGAGCGCGGTCCAGCAGAGCCCCCTGCCCCTGGGTGAAATACACAGCCACATCCTCGAAGGTCACCGGCATCTGAAACAACAAGAGTCCCCCACTCAGCTCCTGCTGCCCCAGCCACAATCCCACTAGTCACAGGGGAGCAGGTCCAGAAAAGCAGATTCCTTCCTCCACCCTAATCAGAGCAGCCAGGAGGCTTCAGGGGGTGGTGAGAAGGTGTGAGCTCTTTGTCGCCCCACAGCAGATGGAGCAGGGAAGTGTCTTCTCATTTACCACACATCTACCAGCCACAGGCTGACATGGGAAGCAGAACTCTGAGCCAGGACAGGAATCCCCACAGTTTCCCGTCATATTTTACAGCAGCATCTGGGTAGTGAGTTTAGGCTCCAGCACTGGGAGTCTGGTCAGTTCACAGCCCTGCCCATGGTGGTGTTTCCTGTTTCAGAAATGGGGAAATGTTCCCTCTGCCAGTCGGCCTATTTTAGAAAATCAGGCCCAGTTTCAATGTGTCCCAGAGGGTATATCACACGCTGTGTCTTTCCTGCCCCTCCCCCCCTACAGCATCCCCTCCTGCAACTCCCTGAAAATCCCCTTCCTGAGCTGGCTCCATCACAGCCATTTCCCTTCTCTGTCTCCTGGAAGATGGGACGATCTGAAGCGAAATGTGGACGTGATTCCTCAGCCTGTCAAGACGAGAAGGACGATGGGGGAGGTTTCAGAAGGGGCTTGAGTCCATTTCACACCCCGATTCCCCCCAGGCTCTCTCCCTGCAGACAGACGCTCTGGACTCTGCTGTGCTAGGAAAACCCTCAGTCACTTTATTACAACACAGACCCGGGCCCTCCCACCAGCACTGAACCCCCTGAGACACTTTTAAAACCCTCCCAGGGACAGAGTCTCTAAGACAAAGTCTAGAAAAGAGCAGAATCAAAGGAGCCACTTTGGGGGATCCCCCCTGACATTGGCCCCGAGGGCAGCGCATCTCCCCAGCAGCACTGTGACTCGGCCAGGGTAGGAACTGGCTTTTCCTCTTTCTGTTCCTCCCCTTGTTCCCAGGAGAGTCAGTCGGCCCCGGGGGATGCACAGAATGGATCCCGGCAGGCTGGGAGCTGGGAACCTCCCTCCCCACTTCTTGCTCCTGCTGCTCCTTTCGGTCTCACCCCACCCCTTCCTGTCTCCTTCCCTCCCACCTCTGCCTGGGAGAACTGGTGACTGTCCTGTTTCCATGGGTGTTTCCTCTCCAGGGTGAGCCTGGCTGTGTCACTGGGGGGCAGCAGCTTGGGGACCCACAGACTCATGGGGAACCCCCTCACCCTCCGGTACAAACTCACCAGCAGGTCCCTGAAAGGGGCCCTTTGTGCAGAGTCACTGTGCTTCCCAGCCCCAGCCCTTTCCCTCAGTTCTCTCTCCTCCCTGCAGGCTCCAGCTCAGGAGTTGGTGTGGGAAAAGCCCAGGGTTGCCCTAGGGGGCTAGTGGCAGCCACCAGGGGAAGTCCCCATCTTGGCTGGGCACAGAGAGGACTTTAATGAAGGTCACTCCCCAGCACAGACCCCAATGGGGGAGCAGCAGCTGTTCAGTCTGGGCTCCAGGATCACAAGGGAGGAGGCATCATCAGGGGACCCAGGAAGCTCAAATAACTCCGGGGCTCGAATATCATGAGCAGAGAGAGACAGACAGACACCAGCTTCCTCTGCCTTAGCAGTAACCAGAGGTGCCCCCCCGTGACTGGGCCTCCCTGGGCTGCCCCCACAGATCCCAGGCACAGTTCAGCAGCTGCAGATTTCATTTGCCCACCAGGACTCACACCGGAACAGAACCAGAGAACCAGCTTGAACCCATATTTTTTAATGGAACTGGAACCAGACTTGAACTTTAATTTTTCTCTTACTCAGTCAACCAGAATCTGAGTCGAACTTGCTGGGGGAGAGGGGGAGTCTACTAGTTAAAATAAAGCTTCAGCAATTTTTCAGCTCAATATTTGACAAAATAAAACTTACTCTGATCTCACTCATTATAAAACAAGACAACTAAACAACACCAGGCATGTGATTGCTACCAAAACGGCCTGTCCCAGTAGGAGAAGAGAAGGGGGCAGTCCACACTAACTCTTCAAGCCCAAGGAAAAAAGCTGCTCAATTCTTCTTCCCCTTACACAGGCCTCCTCTCACCCACCCCCACCCCTTGGGGCTGCTCCTCCCTCCAATTATCCCACCTGAGGCAGGCCCCATGCCCCAAATTCAGTTCCCCACACTGAAGCAAGCCACATAATATATGGAGAAAGAACAGGAGTACTTGTGGCACCTTAGAGACTAACAAATTTATTAGAGCATAAGCTTTCGTGGACTACAGCCCACTTCTTCTAATAAATTTGTTAGTCTCTAAGGTGCCACAAGTACTCCTGTTCTTTTTGCGGATACAGACTAACACGGCTGCTACTCTGCAACCTGTCATAATATATGGAGGTATACCTATCTCATAGAACTGGAAGGGAACTTGAAAGGTCATCAAGTCCAGCCCCCTGCCTTCACTAGCAGGACCAATTTTGCCCCAGATCCCTAAGTGGACCCCTCAAGGATTGAACTCACAACCCTGGGTTAGCTCGCTCTCAAACACCGCCTCCCCCTTCTGGGGCACTACCTGGTAATAGAACCCTTTTGGAGTGTCTTGAACTGGAAATGAACACACTGACTGCCACTGAACCCGAACCAAACCCCAATTCCACTCCTTGCGGCTCACAGTGTCTCTGGTTGGAAACCAAATCCTGCTCTGAAATCAGACCAGCCCCTGTTCAGTCCTGTTAGCCCAGGAGTCAGACCCCCCCCCAAAATGATGAGATTGTCTTTAAACACAAATATGAAATTGGGAGCAGGGTGTGTGTGGGGCGAGGGAGGGGTTCTGGGTGGACATTTGCCTTGTAAATTCTCAGCCCTTCAGGGGAAGTCTCCTACTCGCCCCCTACCCCTAGGTTGATCACCTTTCAAAAAGCAAAAGCAGGACACATGCAGAAGCCCCGCCCCCTCCATGGCCTCACCCCCTGTCCCCCAAGGTCCCACCCCACAATACGCCTCTTTCCCCTGAGGCCCCGCCCCCTGTCCAGGCCAGAATGGGCTAAGAGCTTCCCAGGGAGCTTGGACCACTGTGGGGAATCCCAGGCCTCCACCTCCCCTGCGCAGGGAGCTGGGGTGCCTGAGAGCAGTCCCTGGCCTGGGTACCCACCCCACAGGGCACGCTGCCCAGGGCAGCTGAAGGGTCTGGGTTCCCCACTGCAGCCTTGGTGATGCTTATTATGGCCCGGAACTAGCTTCTGGCCTGGCTAGTGGGCAGGACCTTGGAGAGGAAGGGGAAACAGAAGGAGCAGGGGCAGGGCCTTGTGGCCAAGCGGGGCTAAGACCCAGCTCAGCCCCACCCACAGGGAACAGGCTGGCGCTTCCCCAAGCTTTGGGCAGGCGCAGAGCCCTGGCACAGGGAATCTGGGACAAATGGTGTCCTGGAGTCATTCGGCCCAGGGACCGGGACTTGAACTCTGCATTTTGGGACTGTCCTGCCCAATTTCGGATGAATGGTCACCCTGCCCAGCCCCCACTGTTGGTTTGGCCATTTGTAGGGGAACAAATCCCCACTGGCTGCTGGGCAGGGCAGCCCCCTCACCCTCCCTTACCTCATGGGGTGGGGAGCTGCTACTGTATCGCTCCCCACCCCTCTGTCTTATTCCTGCCCCATGGCTCTCCCTTCCCCAGATGGGTCTCCTCTTGCTCTTGCAGTCTCCCTCCAGCCTCCCCCGCCCACACACACATCCCCCCTTTCCCTTGCAGTGACCCCCACTTACATTTTCCCTCTATTCCAGCCTCTTTCCCTCAGTGTCATAATCCCCCTTCTGCCACAGCCTGATTCCCAGGCATTGCCCCATCCTCCCTTCAGTGCAACCTCTGCCCCATCCTGCCCTGGATCCCCCTTCACCCGCCTCCTGCCCCCTCACCCGCCTCCTGCCCCCTCACCCCTCCCTGTTCTCCCCTCTTGCCGATGCCCCCTGTCCCTCGTCTGCCCCCTTTCGGCTCTCACCCCCTTCTATCCCGCACCCTCTCTCAGGTGTGGCTCCCCCCGCCCCGCACACACCGGTAGCTGGCGGCAGCTTTCCCGGGCACAGGGCAGGGAATCGCAGCCAGCTCCGCTGGGAGCAGCCTGGGGCCAAACCTCCCCCTGCAGCCCGGGTGTGACTGGGGAGCGGGTCTCTCTTACCTTCCCTCCGAGCGGGGCCCCCTGGGGCAGGGGCCGGGCCGGGAAGGGGCCTGGCCGGGCTGGGGGCTCTGCCCTGGGAGAGGCTCCTGGGGAGCAGCGGGAAGGGCCCTGCTGGAGATTCCCCTCTCCCGGCTGCAGCCCGGGCTCCGGGCTCCCAGCACCAGCCGCCGGGGCTCGGGGAACTCGCCAGGAGCCTGGAGCCACAGTCACCGCAGCGGCCGCGAGTCACTTCCTGCTGCCGAGACTGACCCCAGGGATCGCTGCCACCCAGCTGCTCCTGGGTCCTAGTGATATCCCCACACTGTGCTTGGCCTCTCTGTGTCTGGCTTCTGTTAGAATCATAGATTTTACTGTCAGAAGGGATCATCACAAATCGATTATCTAGCCCAGGGGTTCTCACCACCAAATTTTTGGTGGCCTCAGAATACAGCCAGCAGTTCTCGCTGGTGGCCGCTCTGACACTTTTGCCTAAAATACTGACTTAATTTTAGTAAAAACCATTCGATGTGCACATAAGAAAGTGGGGGAACAGTCCCGCTATTGTGGGGAACTTTCCTGGCTTATACACCACTCCGGTGGAATTGGCTAGCAAAAGGATCTGAGACCTCGCTTCCACTCCCTTTACCCAGAGACCTGCCTAACCTCGAGGTCTCCCCTTCCACTGTTCTGTGTGGCAGAGTTCTTGTAACCCCAACAAGGCTGGGCCCAGGATTCCTGTGGGGCTCAACCCCCAACCTTGTCATGGTCACTCAGGACAGGGGCTAGGATGTCCCCAGTCCAGGGTACTCTCTCCACTCTGGAAGCTTCCCTGACCTCTTCCCTGACCATTGCATAGAGTTCAGAACAAATACAATTTATTAAACAGCAAGTAATAAAAAAAAAAATCAAGGAAAAAAATGGTAAAGGTGAAAGGAAAACACATCACCCTGCTCTGTGGGCATAGGAGAACCACAACCAGCGTCTCTGGAATGTCAGGACAGTTCACAGTCTGTCTCTCACATGTCCCAGGCCTCCTGCCCAGGCCCTGGCTGTGCTGCAGGGATGCTGCAGGTTGGACACATGCTCTACTGGTGGCCACATGCCTTCAGGCTCTAGGTTACAGGACCCTTCTTCCCAGTGTCAGTCTCCTCCTGTCAGGGTTATGCTCCCCCTCCAGTGCTCCCCCTCCAAGTCTGGCATGCAGGGACCCTTGGCTGGGGGCATCTCCCTGCACCTGAGAGAAGGGACAATGGGGACTGCTCGGCACACAAAGCTGGACATGCTCAAGTCCGCAATTAGCAGCAATATGCTCCTCTGCACAGGCTCTTTGCTACTAGAGCTCCCCACAAATGTTTCCCAACAACGCATTTGCTGCCACAGGTCTAGATTGTGACTCGGGTTGTACCATTGCTCCTTTGACCTCAGCAGTTAGCCAGTGTTTGGAGCCTTGCTAGGTTCTTCCACTGGGAGGAGAAATTGATTATAGGAGTCAGGTATTTCTTTGGTGCAATCTTTATTATTTACAAACAATGTCCACACATTCCTGTGTCCTGAACACGGTACAAACAAACAACAGCCGGCAGTTTCCTTACTCAGAACTCCATGTCTGCCTTTCCAGGGAACCCTGTGCCTGAAGCCAGCTCTGTCTCACAGTTTCCTGCTGGCCCACATGCATGACTACTTCTCTTGGCTTTCTGCCTCAAGCACCCCAAGCTGCCAGCCAGTCCCTCAGACTCCGTGTTTTCAGCCAGCTCCAGGGAAACCCCTCTTAGGCCTGCTCTACACTTAACACTTAGATCAACCTAATGATGTCACTCAGGGCTGTGAAACATTGTGTGCGCTGAGTGCCACAGCTAGAGAGACCGAACCCCGGTGCTGACAATGGAATTCCTCTGGTGACCTGGCTATGGCCTCTCAGAAAGGGGGATTAACTAGAGCAATGGAAAAACCACTTCTGTCAACGTAGGAAGCAGCTACACTACAGCACTTCAGGGACACAGCTGTAGTGTTGTAGCTCTTCCACTCTAGTGACTGTAGTGTAGACATACCCATGTTCATCCTGAGGCCTGGCCCACCCCTAAAACTTAGGTTAACCTAGCTACACTGCTCAGAGCTGTGAAAACTTTCTCACCCTGTGTGATGTAGTTAGGTCGATCTAACCCTGATGTAGACACAGATGGTCAAGGGAAGAATTCTTTGTTTCCCTAACTACTACTGTAAGAATAAGGCCTTTGTCTGCAGCCATATTGTAAGGCCTAAAGTCTAAGGCCTTCGTCTGCAGACAGATTAAAAGAGCAGCCAAGCAACAACCATTAGCTGAAAAGCAGGAAGTCACATCCTCACATTCCATCTAAATTACATTAAAACAATGTAATATCAGGCTGTTAAGGAGACCCTGTCCTAATGGCACCCCTTGTCACCAGATAAAGAAACAGATCTTAAGATGGTTAAAGAAAACTTAGTTTGATAGCATTGTGTCTGACAAGACACTAATTATCAATAGTTGTGGTTGTGAAATCCTCATTTCTTTCATTATGGTCCCCACTTTCCTATTGTTTATCTGTATAATCTCTGTCTGGTTCTTTAATTGTTTCTGTCTGTTACATAATTAATTTTGGTAGGTGTAAATTAATTAAGGGGGTGGAATATAATTGGTTAGAGAATTTTGTTACACTATGTTAGGATTGGCTAGATAGAGATCAGTAAAATAATTGATTAAGGTATAGCTAAGCAGAACTCAAATTTCACTATATAAACTGGGGTCCAAAAGGAAGTTCTTTGGGAACCAACTCCAGGACACAGCTGCAAAGATCAGAGCTGCCAGACCTCAACACTCTGCCAATGACCCTGTGCAGAAACTGGAGTCCCCCAGATGGACCTGATCCTGACTGGCCATCAAGAAAAGTTCATCTATCGTATTGGGAGTGGTGAGCACTGTATGTGTAGCATGTGCATTCTGTTTTTGGTTATTGTTAATAAATAGAGGATATGTAGTATATTACTGTGTAAGGCTCTTTCACTGGTAAAAGACCCCGTAAACCCGCAAAAGATTAAGCCCTGAGTCCACAGGGAGAGGGTATTTGCTCTGAGTCCACAGGGAAAGTATGTTTGCCTGGAGCCCACAGAAGAGTAGAACCCAGAGCCCACGGAGGGGTAAAGTAAGGTGCTTTTTGCCTGGAGCCCTAGGATCTGGGTAAAGATAGGTGCCCTTGAGATTATGAGTAACAGAGAATTTTGTGAGAGTAACACTGCCTCTCCCAGAAGTGTTGGAATGCAGTCCCACTGCTTTGATGGGAAAAAACCCTTCTATCAATGTAAGAGGTGTCTATGCTAGCCATGCATTTCTATTGGATATGGGGATGAATGCACACTCCCCAGTCCCTGGATCTCCCTCTGCTAGTATCCCTGCTGGTGTGGAGTCTCTAGTTTCTCCCCCAAACTTCAATTAATTCTGTGTCCCTGCCATCCACTCATCTGCCTGTCCCCAGCCCGGCTGTTAATTCTGCCCTCTGACCCCACATCACTTCTGTCCCCAGCCCATCCTTCAGTTCTGACCCTGCAGCCCCCACATCTGCCCCTTAGGGCCCCTCTGCTCCTTCTGCAGCTCCAGGGGTTCTTCACCCTCCCCCTCCAACCCCTGGTGTTTCAGGGAGGGAGTAGGGAGGAGCTTCCAGAGGTCATAGAGCTAAGAGGCCAGGTGGTTGGTGTGATGGATTTGGTCACAGAGACCCCCTTGGGACTGTCACCTGATGTGCTGAAATTACCTCTGAGCCCATTTTCTCTGCCAGTTTGGGCCTCCAGAACCCTGCCTTGTTGAGCCAGACACGCCAGTCTGTTCCAATACAGACCCAGGGTCTGAAACACGTGCCCCAAAGCTGCAGACTTAACTGAAAACAGCTTAAGAAGTGCTCCTGCCTCTAGCACCCAGACACCCAGGTCCCAATGGGATCCAAACCCCAAATAAATCCATTTTACTTTGTATAAAGCTCATAAAACTCTAATACTGAGAGAGAGAGATGCACTGCTGTTTGCTCTCCCAGGTATTAATACTGCCACCTGGGTTAATTAATAAGCAAAAGTGATTTTATTAAATATAAACAAGTAGGATTTAAGTGGTTCCAAGTAATAACAGACAGAACAAAGTAAGTTACCAAGCAAAATAAAACAAAAACACACAAGTCTAAGCCTAATACAGTAGGAAACTAAAGGCAGGTAAATCTCCAATAAGCTTCTTTCACAGACTAGATTCCTTCATAGTCTGGGTCCAGCAATCACTCATACCCCCGTAATTACTGTCCTTTGTTCCAGTTTCTTTTTGGCATCTCTTTGGGGTGGAGAAGCTATCTTTTGAGCCAGCTGAAGACAAAATGGAGGGGTTTCCAGGGCCTTTTATATTCTCTCACTTGTGGGCAGAAACCCCTTTGTTTTCCTGTGTAAAGTCACAGCAACAAGATGGAGTTTGTAACCACCTGGGCAAGTCACATGTCTATGAATGATTCAGCTTTTTGCAGGATGACACCATTGTTTACATATTAATTTGAACTTTCCCAGGAAAGCTCAGATGTGGATTGGCGTCTCCCAAAGTACATTGTCAGTTAAGTGTTTCTTCTTTGGACACTTACTGAGAATAGTCCTTTCTCAAGAAGCTGACCAAATGCTTCACTGAGGCTACTTAGAATCAAACACATTAAGATACAAGTACATAGCCAATATTCATAACTTCAAATACAAAAATGATACCCACGTACAGACAGCATAATCATAACCAGCAAACTACAGCCTTTCCATAGAAACCCCACTTGACCTCCTCTGTACAAGATCTGGTGCAACCATAGGACCCTGGTTGAAACAATGATCTATACGGTCACAGTTCATGTCAATAACGTCACAATTGGGAAGACAGGAGTCCTCCAGGCCACAGGGGCTAGGATGAGCGTGGCTAGTTTCATTGACTTGTTTCAATGACTTGTTTCATTCCCAGTGGGCTGTTCCCCTTCACATGTCTCAGTGGCACTGTCTGACCCAGGATCCCCAGAGCCCTCATGCATCATAGAGGACAGTGGCAAACAGGCTGCACAATCCTTGGGACAGTGATGAGATTGGCTTCTCTAGCTTGTTCACTCAATGCTCTCTATGGTGGTCACAGAGATTAGGGTGTGTGAGGATAGAGAGGCTGATCTCAGGGTCCCCAGTGGAATATTGTCCCCCCCCCCAGTGTCTCAGGGACACAGTCTGAGTTGGGATCCCCCCACCCAGAGCCAGGGTCAGATTATCTCCCCAGGGACGGAGCCCGGTGGGAAAGTGAAGATCGGGGCCTCGTCACCAGCATCAATAAATGTCACCTGCCCCTGGTCACAGACCAAACAAACCCGGATCCTGCTGGGGGCCCAGCCCAGGGGTAGGGGGGTCACAGGGGAGGTGAGAGCCCGGAACTGACCCCCACACTGCCTAACAGCCCAGATCCCTCCCTTAGGGTTAAGGCTGATCCATCCCTTCCTCCCCACAGACTCTCTGGCCACCCCACAGCCCAGCCTCCCCCAACCCCCACCTCCACCTCCCAGCAATGTCTCCCAGAGGTAAATCCCTCACAGCCCAGCACACAGGGCTCAATGTCAAATCTCTCAGGGGTGTTGGGCAGTTGCTCCCGTGTGTCTCCACATCTCACATGTTTCCGATCCTCAGACAGGACGAGTTGGGGATGAGCCGTGTCTGGATCCAGAGTCACATTCACTGGGAGAGAGAGAATCAGAGCGTTAGGGGCAGAGCTTAGCCCTGGGGGAGGCTGGGATGATTTCTCACACTCCCCAGCAGCCCCGTTCTGGCTGGGACAGGCCTGGATCCCAGGGAGCTGCCTCTGTCCTGGGCACCTGAGACTGAGCAGAGATTTCACTGCAGTTCCTCTGTCTTTGTATTGGGACCCACTTCACTAGTTTCTCATTTATTACAGAGGTTTCAGCTCCCCCTTCTGGGGGCTGCTCCATTCCCAGCAGCACAGACACAGCCAGGAAGGTGTCAGAAGCTTTTAATGAGAAGGGAGCAGAAGAAGTACTACCAACTTTAAGCCCCAGGGGGAAGCTCCCTTCCCTAATGCAGCCTCCACTCCCAGATCAGGGAACAGAGAGGAAGGTGCAGCAATGGGGAAGAGCTGCTTAATACCAGAAAGTAGGAAGTGACATTAGGTGGAATAGCCCCATTCCCAGCCCAGAGAGAAGGGAGGAGCTGGCAGCCTCGGAGGGAGAGCATCTCCCCAATCCAGAAAGCAGGGAGCAGCTCCAATGGGAGAGCCCAGCCCAGCCCAAAGGAAAGGCAGGATGTTGGAGAAGAGTGATGGGGAGACCCCCTGCACTGGGGTGAAGTTGAGGGATGTGTCAGCCCTCAGGGCAGAGAGCTCTGTTCGGGTGCTGCTCAGTGAGAGTGTTTCTGTTCATCAGCATGGGCATGAACTCAGCACTAAGGTTGATGTCAGGATTGTTTGTGTGATGTCAGCTTGGGATCTCCCTAGGAGTTCATGAACCTTGGTAGAATTGGGGGCGGGGGGGACATGAGGTCCGGCAGCCTGTTGCCCCACCTCTTCCATGGCCTCACCCTAAACCTCCCCTTCCCACTGAGGTCCCGCCCCCTTATTGGGCTGGGAGCCTTGGCCACTGTGAAGAGCCCCTGACCCTCCACCTGCCCTGGCCTATGTCCCCGCTCCCCGGAGCGCGCCTCCCAGGGCAGGTGGGGGGTCCAGGGCTCCCCAGTGCTGCCCAGGCTCCCTGGGTGACAGCCCAGTTCTAGCTCCTGGCCTGACCAGGGGGCAGGGACTTGTGGGAAGAGGAGCAAGGGTGGAGCCACTGAGAGGGGCCAGGACTGGGAAGAGGCTGGCGCCACAGGCAGGGGCTGTGCTCCTCGGGGGGAAGCTGATCAGCTGCCCTGCCGCGAAGTGCAGCCCCTGCCTGCGAAGTTCCAGGCCTGTCCAAGGCTTCCAGGTGGTGGGGACAACATGGTCCCCTGCTCCCAGGAGTGGATTTACCATTAAACACACCATGTGGTGGCACAGGACCCCCAGTGATAGGGAGGCCCCCAAAATGTGGCAGTGCAGTAGGGGTCAGTGCGCACACCTGGCAGGGGGGAGGTGGCTCAGTGTGCTGCCTGACTCACTGCCCCTCTTCCCCCAAGGGGCGCGCAGAGACATGCCATCAGCAGCGAGCAGGGCTAAGGCTGCTCCCTGCCTGCTCTGCCTCCCTCCCTCCGCGCCACTTCCAGAAGCAGATGGCATGCCTCTGCCCCGAGCGTCAACTCCGCAGCTCCCATTAGCTGGGAACTGAAGCCAATGGGAGCTGCGGGGGCGGTGCCTGGGGCAGCAACACGTGGAGATCCCCTGACCCTGCCCCCGCAAAGGAGATGCTGCCAGAGGGGTGTGCTAGTCGCTTTCAGAGCCGTGAGCGCCTCCCCCCTGGCTCCCTGCTGCACTCCAACCCCCAGCCCCAGCCCACACCCAAACTCCTTCCCACAGCTAAACCCCCTGTCCCAATCAAGGTACCTCACTTTATTTTCATTTACTTCCTATTATTTATAATATAGGAGGAGGATGAAGAAAAAAAGAATGAAAAACAGGGGGGAGATAAGAGAGAATGTTCTTTTTCTTGACTAGGTCCTGAGAAGGGTGGGGGGCGAAAATGAAGTTGCACACAGGGCCCCACTAACTCTAAATCTGCCATTGCCTGCCCCCAAACTATGCCCATGTTAAAAAGTAGGGGGGGCATGGTCCCCATGTCCCCTTGTTCCAGTGCTCCTGGATCATCTCACAGTTTAATGTGTTATTTTTAGGGCTAGTAACTTTAGCTACATTATCATGAAGATGTTTTCACTGGAATTTTTTTATCATTTAAAGACAATCTCCATCAGTAAACTTACCCAGTCTGTCAGATCCTAGAGGCTCCCCTGTTTTTGTCTCCAGTGCAGATGGCAGAGTGTCTGGAGAGGGAAAGGATAAGCGAGGTGAGATTTCAGGCATTCATAATTATAAGAGCATTCCCATTCTGAACTCTTCGACGTGTGTTTTCATCATGACAGAGAAACAGACTGAGACATACTCAGGTATTTCAAACAACAAGGTCTGAAACCTTCGACTTCCTTTCTCGTTCAGGCATCTCCCAGCAGTGGAACCAACATCCATGAAGCCTCACAACCATCCCAGGATAAACAATCTGTCAGTGAGATTTACTTTTCCTCTCATCAACCCCTCCCACCCTTCAGACTCCAGTTGGTTTGTCTCATTCACTTACTGTGACCTAGACCCAGGTCATACAAAGACTTTGGCGTAAGAGTAACTTTACCCACTTGGGTCCCTTTGACACTAACGGGATGTTCAGAGTTTGTGAAATCCTGGCTCTAATTGTGAACTGTGGGGTCTGTTTACTCAGCGTCTCTACAGAGAACAGCACGATGGGGCCTTGTGCTCCATAGGCAGAAATAGGAATAATAAAAAAAATCATTTTATAAATGTGGAAACTGAGGCAGGGGACGGTTGACTCTATGGGCCAGATTTACCCCTGTACTGACAAAAGGAGAGAGGGGAGGGGCCATTTGTGACTCTGCTGTTCAGTGGCTGCAGGGGCCGGTGCAGACCTTGGCACAGGCTGAGGAAGTTCTGAAGCCAGCCAGAGTTACATCCCTATGACAATGGGCCCCGTGTGTCTTGCCCAGTGTGCAGAGTGTCAGAGGCCCAGCTTTACCCTGTCCACATCCCTCTGTCCCTCGTCCATCCCCCGTCCCTCTTCCACCCGCCCTCACCCCTCCCCCACCCCATTCCCAGCCCTCTCAGGAACACACCTTGTGCCTGCAGCTGTGGAGGAGGCACAAGAGGCTCCTGTGCTGGAGGGATCCCTCACCGTGGGGGAGGGGCTTTCTCCTTCCCTGCAGCCTCTGTGCCCAGACTAGCTGCCATATGGGACCAGAGCCCAGTGAAGGGCTGGGTCCACTCTAACAAATGGCCTTTAATTTAGGTTCTAGATTTTGGGTGCTGACCTTTAGGTACCTGGGGCCTGGTTCTCAGAGGGGTTGGGCACCTGCAGCTCCTACTGACTCCACCTGCAGATGTGGAGGCTGCACAGCTCTGGAGCACCTGCCCTGCAGTTTTCTAGTAGGGAGAGAAACTCAGGTGCCCCAAATTAGGCCATTTTGTTCAATTTGGGCCTGAATGTTGTGACCTTTGGTAAGTCATGAATTAATGTGAGACATGTTGATGCCTGGGCCCTGCTATATCAGCTCAGTTTGTTGCCTTTCCACTAGTTATTATGTTCAGTTTTGAGAATTGGTACAAGGATCATTTCTTATGCATAAGTTTGGGCAGACGGAGATTGTGCATTTTTACTGAGTGACTTGGCTTTGGCCTGGTGAGCAGCTTGCTTGATATAAGGGAAATGTTGCCCTAAGTGACCCAGTTATTAAGTGATGTGTTCATAAGTTGCTATGTGGGACAAAGATGTTTTGACCACAAAATGTGCTTAAAGACAACAGACACCCAAAATGTACTGCCAACGAGCAGTTACCAAAGTCCAAAAATCCCGATGTGGAGAAAAGGGTCAAAGTGACCCGGGCACATCACTAGGTACTGACTGGTAATGAATGAATCAGAAAAGAGAATAACTCGAAAATGGCTTGGACAACAAAAGCCCTGCCAATTAGAAAGTTCATGCATGTGCAGTGAATGAATTATACAAGATATTTCCTATTCATAACATTCAAAGGTGATTGGAAAAGAACTAATAAATATAGAATCTGGATGTGTATAATATGTCAGATATCGTAAGGGGTAATCGGAGCATCATAGGAGAAATGTCTCATGACCCGCCTATGCCCCTGGAGAAGGTAACTGGGCAGCATTTCTTTCAGTATGTCTGTCATTTCATACTTTAATAGTACTTGTAATAGCAAGGCATGCTTTGGAACAAATAAGGGATTGAATTAATCAACCTGAGTGATTTGGACCCCAAGTGCATGGCATTCTCACCCAAGAATTAAATAGATACATAATCTAATTATGAACCAATTGACCAGCTCCATTCACCTCTAACAGTCTCAGACGTTTATCCTAATTTCCCCTCCTAGATCCCTTCTAGGTACCTTTGAACTTCCTCAGAGCCTCCAATAGTGCAATAGTTTTCTGGGAGAAACAACTGACTCACTCTTCCAGTTCAGGAGAAATTTCCTTTGGCTGCTGGAACTTCCCCTTCTCACACCTGGAGAAAAACAATTTCACATGATTATATTTCATGTTGTGACTCATTATAAGTTGCTGCTAGGGAGTCGCTGCTCTAATGGGCCTGGAGTTAGAATTCCTCAACTTCTCCCAGCCTCAGAGCAGGTGTGACACAGCCCATGCCCGTGCAACCTTCCCCCGAAATGTCCCATGAATGTTCTTCAACTCTGGCCTGGAGAGATCAGCTCTGGGGATAAAAATGGAATTGAGTCTCCATGGCCAGTTCACTCCTTGGCCTCCATGCTCTGAGGGACAGGAGGTTCACAAGTGAAGTGCTGTAGAAATCTGACCACTAGGAGCTAGACTGAGACACCAACTCCCCCCTCCCCAGCTCATTCCACACAGGCCTCCAAACAACCCTCAGGTGCAAAAAGAACAGGAGTACTTGTGGCACCTTAGAGACTAACAAATTTATTAGAGCATAAGTTTCGTGGACTACAGCCCACTTCTTCGGATGCATATAGCATATACAGCACTTCTTCGGATGCAGGTGCGAAAGACTTTTGACCACTGCTGCCCTGGGCTGAATGGTTACCAGGGCCCCAGCAGTGACAGGCCCATATTCCATCCTCACTATCCTGAGGCAGCCCGTCCCCCAGGGATGTGACATCTCTAGGAAATACTTGAGGTCAGTCCTTCCCACTGAATGGAGAATTCCAGAGTCTTCTGTGCAAGGGTGAGAACCTCAGGATGAAGTTGATCAGAGAGATTTGTATCCAACATGTGACCTTCCCCACACATTTTGCTGTAGAGCCCTGGGGAGATGCAGTGCTAACATCACCATCAAGCTCTTTCCTAGCGTTGTGAAGTGGGAGGGGGAGTGAGAGAGAGACACGTACCTGCTCAAGGTGCTTCTGACATCCTAGAGGAGAGAGATAGAGAGAGAAGAAAGAATCTCAGTCCCCTCTGACACACACATAGGGGATCCCAGGGAAGGGATTTAGGAAGTATGGGGAATAGAGGCCCTGCCCTGGCCCACGGGCATGGATTCCCTGAGCTAATGCAGCTTTTCCATCTCTAATATCTGTGTGTCTGTGACTCTGCAAAGAACAATAGTCATTCACATGTCAGCAATGCACACGCCGAGTTACACCGAGATCTCTGACTGCTGGACTCCAGTGCTTATGATTCAGGAGCCCTCCCTTCCCTGTGTGGGGATCTGGTGTTTCTAACCACAGGTGCTGGCTTCTAATTGTCCCTGGGGGTGCACAATCCCAGGCCCTGCCCCCACTCCATCCCTTCCCCAATGCCTCTCCCTCTTCCTGCCCCCGCTCCGCCCCTGCCCAGCCTCTTTCTGACCCCTCCCTTGTGTGCACCCCCTCCCCACTCTTCCCTCTCCCAGTGCCTCCTGCACACCACAGAACAGCTGATTGAGGCAGGTGGGAAGCGCTGGGAGGGAGGGGGAGGAGTTGATTGGCAGGGCTGCTGGCAGGCAGGAGGCACTGGGGGCAGAGGGGGGGAGCTGGCTGCCGATGGGTGCTAAGCACCCACTAATTGTTTTCTGTGGGTGCTCTATCCCTTAAGAACTCATGGAGTCGGCCCCTCTATTTCTCCCTGTCTCACCTGCAGGAATTCACTCGCTGGCTTCTGAAACTTCCCCTCCATCTCACTGATCAGCTCACTGAGATGGGAAATCTGCTCCGAGAGTTGACTGACATTTTCATTCTGGATCCTCACAATCTCCTCCTCCAGCTTCTGCAGCTGGGCCAGTAGGAGTCGCTCTTGTTCCTCCAGGAACTGTCGCAGTTCCTTAAATTTGGACACAACCTTCTGCCTCTCGGTTTGTATTTGTTTCTGTATGAAAATATGGAAAGGGATGGACAGGGACATGAATGGTGCCTGGGATCCTTTTGTGGAGCGCTGAGTGTGTAGGAGGGAGAACTTCATTGAAACTCCGAAGATTTCTGACATTTGACTCTACCCTAGGGAGAGGATTTTCTCACAATTTCCCCTTCAGCCCCTATATCTCTGAAAGGGAGGTTCCCATGTCTGTCACGGTCAGCATATGTTATTCATGGCCTCTGGGAATTCAGACCCAGAGCAGCGGGAGGCAGGACTCAGCACTACACTGACAGAGACACCAGGGGAGAAAAAAGAAACAGACATATTAATGCACAAAATGACCAGACACGGGACAGCACTTCACGGGGAAATTTAGTTCACATGGGGAGGATTTCTGGGCAAGCCACAAGGGCTAGACATTAACACATCTGCTGAAATGGAAGCTTAGGGCTTCTCTACACACTAATCTAACCCAGCAATCCATGGTCCTGGAGAAACACACACAAGCCCACGTTCACCAAGGCCACACAGGAGTCTGCCTCCAAACAGACCTCCCATTGCCAGCCCCTGCTGGTTCATAACAACAGGCACCTACCAGATACTCCTGACTTTTCCCCTCTCCCGTCACTTTCAATCCCAGTAGCTTTTCTCTCTCATCCCTCAGAGTCTTCAGTTGGGCCTGGATTCTTTCCTGAAGAAACAGAAATGATTTGGGAGCTTTTATTTGAATGGTTGATAGGGGTATGGAGCTTTTTGTTTTTCCATCCAAAACCCAAGATGACTGTTGGTCCTAATCGCTTTGTGACATAAGGGCCACCAAGGAGATAAAACCTTATCAATACAGACTGGGACTGTGTCATAGTCAGACTTGTTACCAATTCCGGTTCAGTCTTTTCAGTAATTAGACAGAGATCTCAATTATAACCAAGCTTTATTGGTATTTGTGAATTGATTAGTAGTATAGCACATAACAGGACACTGGAGTCACATTGGGGTGAATCAATAAACCTGTTTTTGAGAAGGTTTAATGAACAAAGTGATACATATCCCAGAAGTCACCAAGGTTTCAATATGGGCTGGGATTTCAGACCTGAAGCTCTGGGGACTGCAATGGTTGAACAGAGTTGGTCTAAGCACCAGGCCAAACCCCATGAGATGTCAGGAGGCCATTTGTCTGGTTGGAAGCTGCGCAGTCCCAGTTTTGTGGAGAACTATCCCTGTCCAGTAGGGACCCAGCGCTGCACATGGGTTTGTCCAGTGAAAAAGAGAGAGCAGGAGACTGAGGACGCAGGGGGATATCAGTGAGGGCAGGGGTGGGGGTGACACCTCCATGCAGAATGATGCAGGTGGGGGCAATCTGACAAAGGTGGGGGGGACATACAGGCTGACTGATTCAGGTGTGGGAGGGCCCATGCAGGCAGGCGTGGGGATGTCCTATGTTCTGGGAATGCCTCAGTGGCCTCCCTAATTAGACACGCAGATTTGTATAAAGAACGGTTGGGGTTTGCCCCAGTGCTGTTCTAAACCCTTTCAGTGGCAATGTGCTCTGGGTAGGTCCCCACTGCCCCATTCCCTGGTAAAGATCCCGGAAGCAGTGCATTCTGGGAGATTTCAAAAGGCTGCCTGGTGGGACTAATGGAACCATTTTGTCTGGTCCTTGCCCACGTACACAACAGAACAGGTTAGACTGGCACCAGTCAGCTCCAGGCTGTGGTTAGTTTTGCTACAATCCAATGAAATCCCAGTGGTACTTGGCATGGACCTGCGGTGTCTGGAGCCCTTTTGTGTGCGGACTCAAGGTGCCGGGAGTCCACACAGCGTTTAGCCCAATGATCTCCTGTAGTGCAGGCCGGCAGCATCTGAGTTTAACCCTTCATGGAGCAACACAGGAGTTCAGAATCCCAGGGGGAAACCTCGTCTCTCTGCTGAGCCTGGGGCTTTTATCAAGGAGTCTTTTCTTCCTACTGTTCGCACTTCATCACTGCTCAGTGCTGCTGAGGGGGGCAATGTAGCCTAGTGGTTAGAGCAATGGGCTTGGCCTTGGATAAGTGGGGGTTTATGGCCTGCTCTGACACTGACCTACTGAGTGACCTTGGAGAACTCACTCCCCCTCTTTGTGCCTCAGTTTCCCCTCTCAACTTTTGTCTCTCTTGTCCAGTTAGACCAGGGGTGGGCAACTTTTTGGCCTATGGGCCACATAGGGGTTGCAAAACTGTATGGAGTGCCGGGTAGGGAAGGCTGTGCCTCCCCAAACAGCCTGGTCCCTGCCCACTATCCACCCCCTCCCAATTCCCACACCCTGACTGCCCCCCTCAGAATCCCTGACCAATCCAACCCCCCCCCCATTCCTTGTCCCCTGACCACCCCCTCCTGGGACCCCCCATCCCTAATCACTCTCCCAGGACCCCACCCCCATCCAACTGCCTGGATGTGGCCCGCAGGCCATAGTTTGCCCACCCCTGAGTTAGACTGTAAATGGCTCAGGGCAGGGATTGTCCCTCACTGGGTTTTGTGCAGGGCCCCCCCACAATCGAGGTCAGATCTCATCTGGGCTGTGTAGGGGCTGCTGGGACGCCAATAACAATAATACACACTGTGATGCAATCAGCAATAACAGCCACAGCTTGTAACGCCCCCTTCTCTGGTCTGAAGGCAGCACTCTCACATAGACTGACCGGCAGCTCTTGTGAATCAAACCTCACTGGTCATTTAATAACTTCCGGTCTGCAGAGAGTTCCCTTATTTCACTGGTGTTAGCTGGGTTTGAAGAGGATTCAGCTGCTCAGAGAAAACTTTCCCACATCAGATAATTTTAAAATCTTCATCTCTTGCCTTTCTTGCCAGGCTGGAGTATCATTAATTTGTACAGCATCTTTCATGCAATGAAGGCTACACACAGCTGAATGACACAGATACGCCTGTCTCAGGAAACTTGTGATGCCAGTAACCTGTAATTCAAATGCAAAGTTATTACCCATTAGACTGGACAGCAACTTGGTACCTTGCACTCCTGGGCGGCTTCCTGTATGGGAACCACTGTGTGAGCGCGGTGAGCCCGGGACTCTCTGCAGATCACACAGATGGGGGTTTGATCCTCTTCACAGAACAGTTTCAGAGCCTCCTGGTGTTCCCCACACACCCCATCCCCTCCTGCTCCCTTTGCTGCCTGTAAATTCAGTCACTTGGTGATTTCTACCATGTTTGCCAGCTGCCTGTTGGGCCTGAGGTTTCTCTGTTGCACAGTTTCTCTGCACTGAGGGCAGGAAGCAGCTGTATCGGATCCCTCCCAGCACTGGCTGATGCAGGCTCGGCAGAAATTGTGCTCACACTCCAGAGTGATAGGTTCTGTGAAATACTCCAGACAGACAGGACATGTAGCTTCCTCCTGGAGACTTTCCACGGGGTTCTCTGCAGCCATGGCAGCACCGGGCCCAGACTCGGTCTTGGGAGTCGAACCAGCGGCACCTCCTGACGCCCTGGTAGCCGGACAGCCCCCTCGCCGGCACCGGAGGAGACCATAGCAGCACCTCCGTCCATTGTACAAGAGGTCTTTAAAGTTCACCAGGAGCTCCTCAAAAGGGTAGCCTCGAATCTCCAACTCCAGGCTGAGGAGATGGAGGAGCCATTGGACACCCTTTTCAATGTTCTGTCCTCCTTGACAACCAGGCCGTGTGGCCTTACCCCTTCACCAGGGTGTGGCCAACATATCGACTGCCCTGTGGCAGACCCCAGCTTCCTTGGTGCCCATCTCCAAGAAAGCAGAAAAAAAGTACTTTGTTCCGGCTAAGGGACATGACTACCTGTACTCCAACCCGGCACCTAACTCCCTGGTGGTGGAGTCAGTCAACCATCGGGAATGGCATGGCCAGCCTGCACCCACCCCCAAGGACAAAGACACCAAGAGACTTGATTCTTTTGGCAGGAAAGTTTATTCTTCTGCGAGCTTTCAACTTCGGGTGGTGCTAAAATTTGCCATATTATCATGGTCTCTTCATATAGTGGTAGAAAGACATACAATATTTGTGGTGTGTTAGGGCACTGGCTCTCAACCAGGAGTACACATACCACTGGGGGTATACAGAGGTCTTCCAGGGGGTACATTAAATCATCTAGATATTTGCCTAGTTCTAAAACAGGCTACAGAAAGTAGTAGCAAAGTAAGTACAAACTAAAATTTCATACAGATAGTGACTTGCTTATACTTATTTATATGCTATACACTGAAAAATAAGTACAATATTTATATTCCAATTGATTTACTTTAGAATTATATGGTAAAATGAGAAAGTAAGCAATTTCTCAATAATAGTGTGTTGTGACACTTTTGTATATTTATGTCTGATTTTGTAAGCAAGTAGTCTTTAAGTGAGGTAAAACTTGGGGGTATGCAAGACAAATCAGACTCCTGAAAGGGATACAGTAGTCTGGAAAGGTTGAGTGCCACTGTGCTGGGTGATAGAGTTTATTTCTTTACTGAGTGTGGCATGTCTGGTCGTGGCAAGGCATAGTTCAGTTAAATCATATTGCACGTATATTTTGATGTGTAGTGAGGGACACTTCCTTTATTTCTGACACAATCTATAAAAAGTATAATGACTAAAGTTAAAAATGAACTTCAGTTTCTTCTTCGGGTATGTGTCTGTATGAATCCCACTGTAGGTGCATATGTGCCTTATGAGTGAGGTTTGTTTTTTTTTGAACAGCATTGTCTGGGGGTGCACATGCACCCTATATCTCCTTAGGCTCCCGCGTGAGGGCATAACGGGTAGAGTGGGTGAAATTTATTTCTCCCCTTGCAGTTCCCTCTTATCAACCATGATAGTGAGACAAAACCTGGCGAATGTCTGACCCACTGCTTTCTCTGATCTTCAAAGGCCTATTCTCAACTAGTTTGCTGGGGGAAAAAATCTCTTTTCACCCTCTTTATCCCTTTATATATGCATCCGAAGAAGTGGGCTGTAGTCCACGAAAGCTTATGCTCTAATAAATTTGTTAGTCTCTAAGGTGCCACAAGTACTCCTGTTCTTCTTTATCCCTTTAATTTCTTTAATTTGGATGTTCAAAAAAAAATACAAACCCCCCCCCCAATAGAGGGGGGACAAGATGCTTCACGATAAACAGACTCTAAACCTTCAGGGTTTGAAACCTGCCTGACCTGCGAGAGACTCATCCCCCCGGTCAATGGGCAGAGCTGATGTCTGTTCTCTCTGGGGGAGGGTTAGATCCTTAATAAATGTTCAATTTCTAAATCCTCTTCAGGGATTCACAAATTGAGGGCCATGCAGCTGAAACTGTACCTGATTAAGCAATGTATGTGCATCATCTCAGACCTGGCCTGCCCCAGGCCCCCTGAATCCTCTGGGCGGCCCTGGAATGTCTCACTATAAAACACTGGAAAGCTGTAAAAAAGTTGGAGGCTACTATATACTGGCATTGAGCTATGTGCAGACCTCTCATGGACATCACTGGTTTTGTGCAAAAATTTAGGATAGAATGTTAAAGACTTTTTTTTTTTAAGAGAGAAATACTTTAGTGCACTCTTTTGTACACAAAGTGTACTCATTTCCATGAGACCCAGAAGTGTGACAGATACTGTGGATCAGATACAGCAGGGGTCGGCAACCTTTCAGAAGTGGTGTGCCAAGTCTTCATTTATTCACTCTAATTTAAGGTTTCGCATGCCAGCAATACATTTTAACGTTTTTAGAAGGTCTCTTTCTATAAGTCTATAATATATAACTAAACTATTACTGTATGTAAAGTAAATAAGGTTTTTAAAATGTTTAAGAAGCTTCATTTAAAATTAAATTAAAATGCAGAGTCCCCCCGAGACCGGTGGCCAGGACCAAGGCAGTGTTAGTGCCTCTGAAAATCAGTTTGCGTGCCGCCTTCGGCACGCGTGCCATAGGTTGCCTACCCTACCCCTGAGATACAGTATCTAAACTAGGGTTACCATTCGTCCGGATTTACCCAGACATGTCCTCCTTTTTGTGCTCAAAATAGCGTCCGGGGGGAATTTGTAAATAACTCAAAATGTCCGGGATTTCCCCCCTCCCCCGGCAGAGCAGAGCGAGCGGCTGGGAGGGCTGCAGGAAAGTCATGGGCTGGACTCCAGAGCAGCTGTAGAGGAGCTCCTCCCTGCATTCTGAGCTGGCAGCTCTCCCCTGCAGCCCGGCTCCGGCAGCATTGTGCAGGGCCAGGGACCGGGTTTTGTTGTGCTGGGGAGCGCAGCCACGTGTCCGGCTCGCACAGAGCCCAACACCCTGTTCTGAGCAGCAGGGTAAGGGGGCCAGGGGGCAGGAGAAGGGGCAGGGAGGTTCTGGAGGGGGCAGTCAAGAAACGGGAGAGGGGGTCGGGAGTTCATGGGGGGGCTTTTTGGGGGGAGTGGAGAAAGTTTTGGGCAGTCAGGGTACAGGTAGGGGGTAGGGTCCTCGGGGGTACTTGGGGGGGTCTTAGGAGGGGGCAGATAGGGGACAAGGAACAGGGAGTCTTAGGTAGGGGGTGGGGTTCTGGAGGGCAGTTAGGAGCAGGGGTCCCAGGAGGGGGCAGTCAGGGGACAAGGAACGGGGGGAGGGTTGGGGGTTCTGGGGGGGCGGGAAGTGGGAGGGGCAGGGGCGGGGCTAGGACGGGGCTCCTCCCGTCCTCTTTTTTGCTTGCTGAAATATGGTAACCCTATCTAAACTGTGCTTAGTGCAGTCTGTGAAGGAAAGAGGGGTAAAGGTGCTTTAAGGTTCAAGTTATGTCTCCTGCGTCTCACTACTGACTAGCTGCAGACCTAGTGCTCAGAATTAAGGAATGTTCTCAGGGCTAGCTACATAACTCTATACTAGTTTTCAATGGCCTGCTAAATGCTTCAGACATGCCACCTTTTCACTTAGCTATATCCTGAATAGCAGGGCTGGCCAGAGGATTCAGGAGGCTTGGGGCAAAGCAATTTAGGGGGCCCCTTCAATAAATAAAAGTTGCAATACTACAGTAACATGTATTTGGAAATGTAAAAAATAACCAGTGAAATACATTCAAAAATTAATTTGTAATAATTTGAAAAAATACTAAATACATTATTTAAAAACATTACATGCTTTAATGGTATGTATACATTTGCAATTATATAATGGGCTGTTGCTGGATGATGGTGATGGTTGGGATGGGGTCGGGGAGGTGCCCGGCCCCTCCCTTACCATGTTTCTTACCCCGTATCCCAGACCCTCAGCGCGCCGCATCCAGGACGCCGGGGGATGGGATGGGGGAAGACGGAGGCGGGGGGAGCCTCCGACATACATGAGGCCTGTGGGGCCCCCAGGGCCTGGGGCAAATTCCCCCACCCCCCCGGCGGCCCTGCTGAATAGTGGTGACTGGGAGTGGCGGGGGGAAGTGTAGCAGATACCAATTTGAGGTGAATATTCTCTTGGCCAGATACTACTGGGTTTATGGTGCTTTGTGCTATGGACTGGAGCAAAGTGGCTGGTGAATAACCAAGAATCTGATTAATAATGATTCTCTAAATTCAGCTTTTTTCTTTCTCTCTCTCTGAATTATCACTAATTCAAAATAGTAGTGTGCAAGTTGACTGGATAATGGTAATAGCATAATCTCTTATTATAACATTGTAAACCCTACTACCTGATTTTTATATTAAACACTTACTATACATAATACAAGAAATCCCTGATGTTAGAACCTGGCTATGCTGCTGCTGTAGAGGGCTCATCACCCAGCAGCTGGGGGCCACCATGTGGGCTCGGCAGGGCTGCTGGCCAAGGCGGCCAACGGGTGTGGGTGGGATCTCGGGAGTCATGTCCCGGGGATCTGCCCCACTCCCCAGCACTGCTCCAGCTCTGAGCTGTCTCCACTGCCTGGGACCTGTGGGGCCCCACCTACCTCCCAAGGGAAAGAGCCACCTGGACTGGTGCAGAGGCTGGGCCAGTCTCAGCCAGTCATAGCGGACGGCGGGGGGTGGCGGGGAGGTTCAGCTGGGTCCTGCCTGGCATGTGGGTCCTGAGGGAGCCTGGCCCGGGTAGGCTCTGCTCCTGCTCCAGCCTGGCTGATTGCACCCCCAAGGGGCCAGAGTTATCCTGCCCCAGGACCAGCTCTGGCTGAGCTGCCGGATCAGCCTGGCAGACACAGTCACCTCCCCTCAGGGCCGGCTATTGTGGCTGGGGGTTAGGGTGTGAGAGAGTAGGTCTCTAGTGGGTCTGGGGGGGGGGGGGGGCGGGGGGGGGGGGGTTGGGGACATCTGTGTGTGTCCGGATGCTGGGAAGTGTGGGGGCTCTGTGCGGGGCACTGTGCAGTTGTGGCAGTGGGGGGAACTGGGCAGTGAGGGAATCTGGGGGTGGGCTCTTGGCAGGGAGGTACAGGGCACTGTGCAGTTGTGGGAGGGCTGTGGGGGGTCTCCAGCTACGGGGTTTTGGGCAGTGAGAGGATCTGTGGGGGGGTTCTGAGTGGGTGGGGGAGTGGTCTCTGGGAGGGCACTGGGCATGGGGGTTTGTGGGAGTCTCTGGGTGGTGTGGCACTGGGCTTAGGGAGTCAGAGGGGTGCTGGGTGGGGCGGGGAGCATGGTGCAGCATGGAACTTCCCCGAAGGGGAAGAAGCAGAATGGGAGCGCAGGGCTGGTCTGGCCAGTGTGTGTCTGGCAGCTCCCGGTTTGTAAACAGTGCCATTGTACTGCACTGGGTGGAATGGGGCTGTCCCTGCCATGCCATGACCCATCTCATCTCCCATTGCCCCCGGCCAGCCAGTCGCTCTGAGGACTCTGCCCCCCTACCCCATGTCCCCATTTCCCCCATGGGGACTCACAAATATGTTTAGCACCAGGCCCACAAAAGGTTAATCCAGCCCTTTTTGGGGTGCAGGCTCTGGGATGGAGTTAGGGTGCAGAAGGGTTGCAGGCTATGGGGAGTTTGAGTGAGAGGTGCAGGCTCTGACCTGGGGCAGGGGATTGGGGTACAGGAGGGGGTGTGGATATGTGGGCTCTGGGAGGGAGTTAGCAACTCAGCACGTTATATAAGAAAAATGAGCTGCAATGATTTCATATAGACATAGAAACTGATAGAAGACACTTTTACATATTCAAAATGTGAGAGGCAGAGTTCGAGGGAGGGAGGGGGAAGGGAGTGCCTGTACAATATTTCACCGCATTCAGTCTCCTGGCTGGAGCAGTAATGTAGCCCTGCGCAGGACTGCACAGAGGATTCAGCGTCCAGGAGCGGCCTCGGACAGCGTTGCAGACACGGCTGTTCAGCGCACCAGGGCCGCTCCCGGACGTGGCGTGCTGAGACACAGGGGCTTGGTTGAAGACGGAGGCGGGGGCAGCCTCCGACATACTCATGGGGGCCCCTGTGGAAAATTGCCCCACTTGCCCCCGGGCAGCCCTGGCCCTGCAACACTTGTATAGGATAGAGAGGAGCTGCGGTGATTAAGCTTTGATAGGCTAGGAATTGGAGGCCTGTGCCTTTAACACCCCAGTCCCAGGAACCCGCCCTCTGCTCCGGGGCTGACATGCAGCGTCCTGTGAGCAGAACGAAAACAGACTCTGCACTCCCCACACCCCTAGATTAGCGAGCACAGTGGGTGGCTCATCCCAAGGGGTCACTGTTTCCCCCTCTACCCCTCCCTAAGTGGGGGTTTTGTCCCTGCACAGGGTCTGACAGCGTCTCCCCCCTAGGGTGACCAGACGTCCCGATTTTATCGGGGCTGTCCCGATATTTGCTTGTTTGTCCCGCGTCCCGCCCGCTTTGCGGTGGGGACACTGGACAGACAAGCAATTTTGCCCTCCCTGGAGGGCTCTCGCCCCTGCCCACCCCGACTCCGCCCTCTCCTTCCACCATTGGCTCCCTCCCCAAATCCCCGCCCTGGCCCCGCCTCTTACCCAAGCACGTGGCATTCCTCCTCCCTCCCAGGCTTGTTGCTGTGATGCCGGTACAAGCCTGGAGGGAGGGGGTGGTGGCTGGCTTCCAGTTCCTGGAGCCGGTGAGTAGGGGCACCAGGCGGGCAGGGGGGCTCTGGACCCCGGCAGGGGAGAGCGGCTCGGGGCCTGCACGAGTGGCGATGTAAAGTTTATCGGCTCGGGATGGAGCCCGGCCGGCTCCTCGCCCCTGTAGGGGGGGTAACGTCCACCCCTCCCCCCTCGTCCTGGCGCCTCAGCTGAGCCCCCCCCATCGCCCTCGTGGGGGAGCAGCCCCCTTGCCAGCCCCCCTTGCCCACCCGGTGCCCCTACTCACCAGCTCCAGGAACTGGAAGCAGGCCACCACCCCCCTCCCTCCAGGCTTGTGCCGGCATTCCAGCTGCAAGCCTGGAGGGAGGAGGAATGCCGCTCAGCTGAGGAGCCAGGGGGAGTGGGGAGGGAGGGACTCGGCTCCTTACCTGGCCTGCAGTGCGATCAGCACAAAGTGCTCTCGCTCCCGTTTCGCTACCTTGGGTGTACTGAGCATGCTCACTCGAACTGAGCATGCCCAGTAACCTTCGTTGTAGCCACTGCCCTCTCTCTGCCCTTACTTCTACTTACGATTTGCTGCCTCCTCTTTGCGGGGGTTTAAAAGGATTAAGGGGGCAAATCGCAGCGGGGGGGCTGTCAGGGTCTGAGCAGGGGGCAGAATTTTACTGGCCGGGGGGTTCAAGCTACTGTAGCTAGCGGCAGAAGAGGGGCTGAAGGGCAAAAATCGGTGGTGGGGGGTGAGAGCCGGGGTTAAGCGGGGGGGGGGGGGGGAGGAGACACTGCTAGACCCCGTGCGGGTACAAACCCCCGTTTAGGGAGGGGGAGGGGGGGAAACAGTGACCCCGTGGGATGAGCCACCCACTGTGCTCGTTAATCTAGGGGTGTGGGGGGGGGGCAGAGGCTGTTTTTGTTGTTCTCACAGGGACGCTGCATGTCAGCCTCGGAGCAGGGGGCGGGTTCCTGGAACTGGGGTCTTAAAGGCACAGGTCTCCAATTCCTAGCCTGTCAAAGCTTAATCAACGCAGCTCCTCTCTATCCTATACAAGTGTTGCAGGGCCAGGGCCGCCCAGACGGAGGGGCCAAGTGGGCAATTTTCCGCAGGGGCCCCCATGAATATGTCGGAGGCTGCCCCCGCCTCTGTCTTCCCCCGGTGTCTCAGCGTGCCGCGTCTGGGAGCAGCCCTGGCACACTGCAGCGCAGTGGCTCCAACGCTGTCCGGGGCCGCTCCTGGTCGCAGCACGCTGAGGCTCCAGGAGAGGGGGTAAGCGCCATGGTAAGGGGTGGGGCACCCTCCCCGACCCCTTCCTAACCATCACCATCACCCAGCAACAGCCCATTATGTAATTGCAAATGTATACATACCATTAAAGCATTTAATGTTTTTAAATAATGTATTTAGTGTATTTTCAAATTATTACAAATTAATTTTTGAATGTATGTCACTGGTTATTTTTTACATTTCCAAATACATGTTACTATAGTATTGCAACTTTTTTATATGGAAGGGGCCCCCAAAATTGCTTTGCCCCAGGCCCCCTGAATCCTCTGGGCGGCCCTGTACACAGCTACGTTACTGATCCAGCCAGGAGACTGAATGCGGTGAAATGTTGTACAGACACCCCCTCCCTCCAACTCTGACTCTCACATTTTGAATATGTAAAAGTGTCTTCTATCAGTTTCTATGCCTATATGAAATCACTCACTGCAGCTCATTTCTCTTATTTAACGTGCTGAGTTGCTAACTCCCTCCCAGAGCCCACATGTCTGCACCCCCTCCTGTACCCCAATCCCCTGCCCCAGGTCAGAGCCTGCACCCCTCACTCAAACTACCCATAGCCTGCAACCCTCCTGCACCCCAACTCCATCCCAGAGCCTGCACCCCAAAAAGGGCTGGATTAACTTTTTGTGGGCCTGGTGCTAAACATAGTTGTGGTCCCCAAGGGGGGAAATGGGGACATGGAGTATGGGGGGCAGAGTCCTCAGAGCGATGGGCTGGCTGGGGGCAATGGGAGATGGGTCATGGCACGGCAGGGACAACCCTGCTCCACCCAGCCCAGTACAATGGCACTGTTTACAAACCGGAAGCTGCCAGACGCACACTGGCCAGCCCGGCCCTGCGCTCCCATCATGCTTCTTCCCCTTCGGGGCGGGCCCATGACCCCAAGGTGATACAAGAGTGGCCCCTTTGGTTGATCTGCTTCCTCCTGGCTAATGTGACAAATTGATCTATTTTACGATTGAGGCGCGCTGTTTCACGTATTTGTGTGTGAGTCCGTGAAAAGGGAGGTAAGCTTTGGGGGTACGGAGCATGCCCCTGAGCCCAAGGTGAGACCAGAGTGGCCCCTTTCATCGATCTGCTTCCTCTTGGCTAATGTGACACAGTGATCTATTGGATGATTGAGGCGTGCTGTTTCATGTTTTTGTGTGTGAGTATGTGAAAAGGGAGGTAAGCTTTGGGGGTACAGAGCATGCCCCTGAGCCCAAGGTGAGAACAGAGTGGCCCCTTTCATCGATCTGCTTCCTCCTGGCTAGCATGCCCCTGAGCCCAAGGTCATACCAGAGTGGCCCCTTTCATTTTTTCCACTGGCTTATATTATATAAAAATCAGGTAGTAGGGTTTACAATGTTCTAACAAGAGATTATGCTATTATCATTATCCAGTCAACTTGCACACCACTATTTTGAATTAGTGATAATTCACAGAGAGAGAAAGAAGAAAGCTGAATTTAGAGAATAATTATTAAACAGATTCTTGGTTATTCACTCCAGTCCATAGCACACAGCACCATAAACCCAGTAGAATCTGGCCAAGAGAATATTCACCTCAAATTGTCAACTGCTACACTCCCCCCCCCCCCGGCCCATTCCCAGTCACCACTATTCAGCAGGTCCGCCCGGGGGGGGGGGCATGTGGGGCAATTTGCCCCAGGCCCGGAGTATGTCGGAGACTCCCCACACTTCCGTCTTCCCCCATCCCATCCCCCGGCGTCCTGGATGTGGCACGCTGAGGCTCCGGTAGAGGGGGTAAGCGGCATGGTAAGGGAGGGGCCGGACAACCCCCTGACCCCATCCCCCCACAGCCATGACCCCCAGCTCCAAGCCCAGCCCCTCTGAGCCGGACACCCCCTGACCCCATCTCCCCACATCCCTGAGCCCAGCCCCTGTGAGCCGGGCGCCCCCCAACCCAGAGCCCAGCTCCCACAGAGCCCTGGGCAAGCAGCACCACCCCCAGGCAGCGACAGCCCATTTGCACCAACCATCACCATCACCCAGTGAGAGCCCATTATGTAACTGCAAATGTCTACATCCCATTAAAGCATTTAATGTTTTCAAATGTTGGATTTAGTGTATTTTCAAATTATTACAAATTAATTTTTGAATGTATTTCACTGGTTATTTTTTACATTTCCAAATACATGTTACTAGAGTATTGCAACTTTTTTTTATGGAAGGGGCCCCAAAAATTGCTTTGTATATGATGCAAATTGGAAGAGTAAAGTCAAAAAAATTCCTTTTCATGGATTCACACAAAAAAAAGTGAAACAGCATGCCTTAATCATGCAATAGATCAATTTGGCACATTAGCCAGGAGGAAGCAGAGTGTGAGTGTTTTCAACCACAAACCCCATCCCTCCCGTTTCGCAACCATCCTCCCAGAGGAAGCAGACCGTGACTGTTTTCGACCACAATCCCATCCCTCCCGTTTTGCAACCATCCCCCCAGAGGAAGCAGAGTGTGAGTGTTTTCCACCACAACACCATCCCTCCCGTTTTGCAACCATCCCCCAGAGGAAGCAGACTGGGAGTGTTTTCCACCACAACCGCATCCCTCCCGTTTTGCAACCATCCCCTCAGAGGAAGCAGACCGTGACTGTTTTCGACCACAACCCCATCCCTCCTGTTTTGCAACCATCCCCCAGAGGAAGCAGAGTGTGAGTGTTTTCCACCACAACACCATCCGTCCCGTTTTGCAACCATCCCCCAGAGGAAGCAGACCGGGAGTGTTTTCCACCACAACCCCATCCCTCCCGTTTTGCAACCATCCCCGAGAGGAAGCAGACCGGGAGTGTTTTCAACCACAAACCCATCCCTCCTGTTTTGCAACCATCCCTGGACCAGTGACAGGTGCATGAGCAGCCCAGTCATTGGAACTAAGCAAGGAGAAGCCAGTGGAAAAAATGAAAAGGGGCCAACCCCCTGACCCCATCCCCCCACAGCCATGACCCCCAGCTCTGAGCCCAGCCCATCTGAGCCAGACACCTCCAGACTCCATCCATCCCCTCCGCAGCCCAAACCACCAGTTCGGAGCCCAGCCCCTCTGAGCCGGCCAACCCCCTGACCCCATCCCGCCACAGCCATGACCCCCAGCTCCAAGCCCAGCCCCTCTGAGCCGGACACCCCCTGACCCCCATCTCCCCACATCCCTGAGCCCAGCCCCTGTGAGCCGGGCACCCCCCAACCCAGAGTCCAGCTTCCCTCGGAGCCCTGGGCAACAGCAGCACCACCCCCAGGCAGCGACAGCCCATTGGCACCAACCATCACCATCACCCAGCAACAGCCCATTATGTAACTGCAAATGTCTACATCCCATTAAAGCATTTAATGTTTTCAAATGTTGGATTTAGTGTATTTTCAAATTATTACAAATTAATTTTTGAATGTATTTCACTGGTTATTTTTTACATTTCCAAATACATGTTACTAGAGTATTGCAACTTTTTTTATGGAAGGGTCCCCCTAAATTGCTTTGCTTTGTAATAATTTGAAAATACACTAAATACATTATTTAAAAACATTAAATGCTTTAATGGGATGCTGCTTCGCTGCAGCGCGCCAGGACCGCTCCCGGACACGGCGCACTGAGACGCCGGGGGATGGAGGAAGACGGATGCAGGGGGAGCCTCCGACATATTCATGGCGGCCCCTGTGGGGCCCCCGGAGCCTGGGGCAAATTGCACCACTTCCCTCCCCCCCCGGGCGGCCCTGAGACATTCTCTCGCCTAGACCTAGACCAGTTTCAACAGATTTAAAATTTTTATTAAGATGATTAAAAAAAAAAAAGTGAACAGAGTTTGAGCATAGAAGTTTATGGTTATCAGGGAATACTGTACAGAATTATCGATGATGCAAAGTTTGGTTTAAAATCAGGTGGCATAAGGAATACATAATCTGCAATATCCCCGATTGGGGGTAAAAGGTTGATGGGTCAAAGTACAGGCATTGAGATATGAGGGTATGAAGTTCATATAGTGGCTATGTACGGGTGTGGAGTATAATGAGTAGATATAATGATGAGGATGGATTGACCCTCATTTGGTGAGATTTAATGTTCAGGGAGTTTATGGTTCCAGTAATTCTCTATAGATTTGTCACCAAGATCAAGGACTGCAGTGAAAAGACAGCAAGACCTGTGTGCTGGACTTGTGTGTAGAAGCTGATTCACAAATATTCAGTGTAGTGTATTATATGGTGTCATCTTACATCCTTCCCAAGGGCAAAAAATCTTCTGAAACAATGAAGGCTTGGGCTCATGACCAGTGGCTGCAGAACTTTTGGATGCGCAAGTCCACATTTCTGCATCTGTGTGCAAAACTCACCAAAATAAAAGCTGCACTGACAATGGAAAAGAAAAAAAAATTGCACTATGGGGATCTGCAACAACCGATTCTTATTGGTCAATCAGTGGTCTCTCTCCTAAACCAAGGTGGACTGGATTTCTTTAATGTAAGTAGTCACAACATATTGTTAAAGCTCATTTTATGCTCAATGCTGTGTTAAGATCTCTGCAGTCACAGATAATAACGGTCTTCTTGGGGAATCAGGGCACAGTATCCAGTCTGCAAGACACCACCCCCCCCGCCACTTGACCAAAACCCCATCCCTCCCATTTTGCAACCATCCCCCAGAGGAAGCAGACCGTAAGTGTTTTCGACCACAAACCCCATCCCTCCCGTTTTGCAAACATCCCCCAGAGGAAGCAGACCGGGAGTGTTTTCCACCACAACCCCATCCCTCCCGTTTTGAAACCATCCCCCAGAGGAAGCAGACCGTGAGTGTTTTCGACCACAAACCCATCCCTCCCATTTTGCAACCATCCCTGGACCAGTGACAGGTGCATGAGCAGCCCAGTCATTGGAACTAGGCAAGGAGAAGCCAGTGGAAAAAATGAAAAGGGGCCACTGTGGTCTCACCTTGGGCTCAGGGGCATGCTCCGTTCCCCCAAACCTTACCTCCCTTTTCACGGATTCACACACAAAAAACTGAAACAGCATGCATCAATCATGCAATAGATCAATTTGGCACATTAGCCAGGAGGAAGCAGAGTGTGAGTGTTTTCGACCACAAACCCCGTCTCTCCCGTTTTGCAACCATCCCCCCAGAGGAAGCAGACCGGGAGTGTTTTCGACCACAAACCCCATTCCTCCCGTTTTGCAACCATCCCCCCAGAGGAAGCAGACCGGGAGTGTTTTCGACCACGAATTCAATGAAAGGGGCCACTCTGGTCAGGAAGCAGATCGGGATTGTTTTTGACCACATACCCCATCCCTGCAGTGGAAAAAATGAAAAGGGACCACTGTGGTCTCAACTTGGGCTCAGGGGCACGCTCCATACCCACAAACCCTACCTCCCCTTTCACAAATGCAATGAAAGCGGCCACTCCGGTCAGGAAGTAGATCGGGATTGTTTTCGACCACATACCCCATCCCCTCCTGATTCGCAACCCCATGGACAGGCGGTAGCAAGTTAACAAACAGTTTACCAAACTGCTACGCTGCGTGGCAGAAACCGCTCCCAGTTGCAAAAGGGGAGGGTTGCGTTTTGTGCTCAAGCCAGGCCAATAAACTTTACGTGGCCACTCGCGTGGCCCTGAGCCGCTCTCCCCCACCGCTGCCAGGTTACAGAGCCCCGCGCCTCTAGCTCCAGCGGCTCCTTCCCCGCGGGGCGGTGGGACTTGCCGCATGTGCCCGGGGCCCTGAGGGGGGGCGGGGCTGCGGCACAGCCGGGGCCTGCTAATTCCCCCGGCACCTGCAAAATGGCTTTTTTTTTTACCTTTTTTTGTTGTCATTGTTTTTTGCCCCCCGCCCCCCCCGTATCCCAATATTTCCTGTCAGTGATCTGGTCACCCTACTCCCCCGCTGCTTAACCCCGGCTCCCACCCCCGAGTTTTCCCCTTCAGCCCCTCTTCTGCTGCTAGCTACAGTAGCTTGAGCCTCCCAGCCAGTAAATTACTGTCTCCTGCTCAGACCCTGACAGCCCCGCGCTGCGCTTTGCCCCCTTAATCCTTTTAACTCCTCCAAAGAGGAGGCAGCAAATCCTAGGCAGAAGTAAGGGCA
>NC_048311.1:40264508-40298190 GCF_013100865.1 Trachemys scripta elegans | reverse complement strand
CAAAGGCAGTGGCACGGCTAGCGGGGAGCAGCCACCAGGGCCGGCTCCGGGGTTTTTGCCACCCCAAGCAGCCCCCCCCCCCCCCCAAAACCCACAATCATGATCTGCAGCGGCAATTCGGAGGAGGTCCTTCGCTCTGAGCGGGAGTGAGGGACCCTCCGCCAAATTGCCGCTGAATAGCTGGACGTGCCGCCCCTCTCCAGAGTGGCCACTCCAAGCACCTGCTTGCCAAGCTGGTGCCTGGAGCCGGCCCTGGCAGCCACGCCTCCTGCCCAGGCTGCAGCCCGGTGCCCCTCCTCCCCCTGGGAGCTCCTGAAGTCTGCAGCGGATGCATGCGGGCGCCGGCGCCCTATGCCACCCCCGGCTGCCTGCTTGCCGTGCTCGGGCTCTGCAGCTCCTGGGAGCGTGAGCCACCACCGCCCCTGCCCCTCCTGGAGCAGCAAGCTCTGGGATATGAGCCCCACTTTCCCGCCCCCCCAGCAGCACACTCACCCCCACCACTGTCACTGCATGTGCTCCTACAGTCCTCTCAGGTCCTAGAATCTCCCTTGCCTCCCCATGGTGGGGCGCTGTGTGTGCCTCCTCCCCTTCTCTTGCCCCTGACTGTAACCTCACTGGGGGTGAGGGATGGGGGTACCTCCTTGTCCAGCATGGGGCAGGAGCAGTGACTGCGGGCAGGGGGTGGTCTCCTGTGCTGCTGAAGGGTCCCATTGGAAAATGAAAGGGTCTGAGGGGGAAAGGCTGGCTCAGAGTCAGTCTGCCCTGGCAGTGGAGAAGAGGGGCACTAAGACCCTGCGGCAGCAGTTGTTGCAGGGAAGCAGCATGGAGGAGACAGAGGCCTGGTCTACACTACGGGTTTAGGTCGACTTTAGCAGTGTTAAATCGAATTAAGCCTGGACATGTTCACACGACGAAGCCCTTTCTTTTGACTTAAAGGGCCCTTTAAACCGGTTTCTTTACACCACCTTCGACGAGGGGATTAGCGATAAAAATCGGCCTTTGCGGGTTGGAACTGGGGTAGTGTGGACGGAATTCGACGTTATTGGCCTCCGGGAGCTATTCCACAGTGCTTCATTGTGACCGCTCTGGACAGCACTCTCAACTCAGATGCACTGACCAGGTAGACAGGAAAAGACCCGCAAACGTTTGAATTTCATTTCCTGTTTGCCCAGCGTGGAAAGCACAGGTAACCACGCAGAGCTCATCAGCACAGGTAACCATGATGGAGTCCCAGGATCGCAAAAGAGCTCCAGCATGGACTGAACGGGAGGTACGGGATCTGCTCGCCATATGGGGAGATGAATCAGTGCTAGCTGAACTCCGTAGCAGTAAAAGAAATGGCAAAGTATTAGAAAAGGTCTCCAAGGCCATGAAGGACCGAGGCCATAACAGGGACGCACAGCAGTGCCGCGTGAAAATTAAGGAGCTACGGCAAGCCTACCACAAAGCCAGAGAAGCAAATGGAAGGTCCGGGGCAGAGCCGCAAACTTGCCGCTTCTACGCGGAGCTGCATGCCATTCTAGGGGGTGCAGCCACCACTACCCCAACCGTGTGCTATGACTCCGTCAATGGAGAAACACACAGGGAAGAGGGTTCGGGGAACAAGGAAGATGAGGATGGAGGTAATGTAGGTAGCTCACAGCAGCAAGGAAGCAGAGAAACCGTTTTCCCCAACAGCCAGGATATGTTTGTCACCCTGGACCTGGAACCAGTAACCCCCGAACTCACCCAAGACCCTCAGGGCACACAGGGGACCTCTGGTGAGTGTACCTTTGTAAATTTTACACATGGTTTAAAAGCAAGCGTGTTTAATGATTAATGATTAATTTGCCCTGGCAATCGCGGCCAGTACAGCTACTGGAAAAGTCTGTTAACGTGTATGGGGATGGAGCGGAAATCCTCCAGGGACATTTCCAGAAAGCTCTCCTTCATGTACTCCCAAAGCCTTTGCAAAAGGTTTCTGGGGAGGGCTGCCTTATCCCGTCTGCCATGGTAGGACACTTTACCACGCCAGGCCAGTAGCACGTAGTCTGGAATCATTGCATAACAAAGCATGGCAGCGTCTGGTCCCGGTGTTTGCTGGCATGCAGACAACATCCATTTCTTATCTCTCTTTGTTATCCTCAGGAGAGTGATATCATTCACGGTCACCTGGTTGAAATGGGGTGATTTTATTAAGGGGACATTCAGAGGTGCCCGTTCCTGCTCTTCTGAAAAGAAATGTTCCCCGTTGTTAACCATGCGGTGGGGGGAGGGGTGAAGTGATCATCCCAGAGAATTGGGTGTTTGGGGGGGCGGGATGGTTTACTTGGGTTTGTGCTGCATGTTAACCCGGAAACTGCAGCCCCTCCTTTTACATTGAAAACCCATTTTAAATGGCCAACCCAATTCATCCTGGATATGGGAAATACGCTGCTGTTTGAAACCATTCCCACATGTTAAGAAGGTTAAAAAAGCCAAAAGACTGTGGCTTACCATGGCTGCCTGCAAGCCGAAATCTGTTGCCTGGCACTGCGTGAGTGATCTCTCATACCAAACCGGCAGGCAGAGGAAAAATGCGACCTTGTAACGAAAGAGTGTACCCATTATTCTCTAAAATGTGTCTTTTTTAACCACCTCTCCCTTCTCCTCCACCAGCTGCAAATGTTTCTCCTTCGCAGAGGCTAGTGAACATTAGAAAGAGAAAACGTAGGACGAGGGACGATATGTTCACGGAGCTGCAGATGTCCTCCCACACTGATAGAGCACAGCAGAATGCGTGGAGGCAGTCAATGTCGGACATGAGAAAAGTACAATATGAACGAGAGGAGAGGTGGCGGGCTGAATGGCGGGATGAACAGAGCAAGTGACGGGCTGAAGATGATAGGTGGCGTCAGCTTGCACAGAGAAGGCAAGAGTCAGTGCTCCGGCTGCTGAAGCATCAAACTGATATGCTCCAGCGTATGGTTGAGCTGCAGGAAAGGCAGCAGGAGCAGAGACCGCTGCTACAGCCCCTGTGTAACCAACAGCCCTCCTCCCCAAGTTCCATGGCCTCCTCACCCAGACGCCCAAGAACACGGTGGGAGGGCCTCCGGCCACCCAGTCACTCCACCCCAGACGATTGCCCAAGCATCAGAAGGCTGGCCTTCAATAAGAGTTAAAGTTTTAAAATGCAGTGTGTCCTTTTCCATCCCTCCTCCCCCACCCATCCCAGGCTACCTTGGCAATTATCCCCCTACTTGTGTGAGGAATTAATAAAGAATGCATGAATGTGAAATAATAATGACTTTATTGCCTCTGCAAGCGGTGCTCGAAGTGGGGAGGGGAGGGTGGGGTGGTTGGTTTACAGGGAAGTAGAGTGAACCGGGTCGGGGGGAGGGTATTGGGGGGTTCATAAAGGAGAAACAAACAGAAGTTTCACACTGTAGCCTGGCCAGTCACAAAACTCGTTTTCAAAGCTTCTCTGATGCGCACCGCGCCCTGCTGTGCTCCTCTAACCGCCCTGGTGTCTGGCTGCGCGTAATCAGCAGCCAGGCGAGTTGCCTCAACCTCCCACCCCGCCATAAAGGTCTCCCCCTTACTCTCACAGATATTGTGGAGCGCACAGCAAGCAGCAATAACAATGGGGATATTCTTTTCGCTGAGGTCTGAGCGAGTCAGTAAGCTGCGCCAGCGCGCTTTTAAACGTCCAAATGCACATTCCACCACCATTCGGCACTTGCTCAGCCTATAATTGAACAGGTCCTGACTCCTGTCCAGGCTGCCTGTGTACGGCTTCATGAGCCATGGCATTAAGGGGTAGGCTGGGTCCCCAAGGATCACGATAGGCATTTCAACATCCCCAACGGTTATTTTCCAGTCCGGGAAGAAAGTCCCTTCCTCCAGCTTTCGAAACAGACCAGAGCGCCTGAAGACGCGAGCATCATGTACCTTTCCTCGCCATCCCACATTGACGTTGGTGAAACGTCCCTTGTGATCCACCAGGGCTTGCAGCAGCATTGAAAAGTACCCCTTGCAGTTTATGTACTCGGTGGCTTGGTGCTCCGGTGTCAAGATAGGGATATGGGTTCCGTCTATGGCCCCACCACAGTTTGGGAATCCCATTGCAACAAAGCCATCCACTATGGCCTGCACGTTTCCCAGAGTCACTACCCTTGATATCACCAGGTCTTTGATTGCCCTGGCAACTTGGATCACAGCAGCCCCCACAGTAGATTTGCCCACTCCAAATTGATTCCCGACTGACCGGTAGCTGTCTGGCATTGCAAGCTTCCACAGGGCTATCGCCACTCACTTCTCAACTGTGAGGGCTGCTCTCATCCTGGTATTCTGGCGCTTCAGGGCAGGGGAAAGCACGTCACAAAGTTCCATGAAAGTGCCCTTACGCATGCGAAAGTTTCACAGCCACTGGGAATTGTCCTAGACCTGCAACACGATGCAGTCCCACCAGTCTGTGCTTGTTTCCCGGGCCCAGAATCGGTGTTCCATGGCATGAACCTGCCCCAGTAACACCATGATTTGCACATTGCTGGGGCCCGTACCTTGTGTGAGGGCTGCGTCCATGTCAATTTCCTCATCGCTCTTGTCGCTGTACTGCAATCGCCTCATCGGCTGGTCCTGGTTTTGCTTTGGCATGTCCGGTCTCTGCATATACTCCAGGACAATGCGCGTGGTGTTCATAGTGCTCATAATTGCCGCGGTGATCTGAGCGGGCTCCATGATCCCAGTGCTATGGCATCTGGTCTGAAAAAACGTGCAAAACTGATGGAGGGAGGGAGGGGCGACTGACGACATGGTGTACAGGTACAGGGAATTAAAATCAACAAAGGCGGCTGTGCATCAGGGAAAAACACAAACAACTGTCACACAGAATGGTCCCCCCAAAGACTGAACTCAAAACCCTGGGTTTAGCAGGCCATTGATTTCACAGAGGGAGTGGGAAGCAACTGAATACATCTATTATTTACATCTTAAGCTGGCAGCAGACAGTGCAGCATGACTGATAGCCCTCGGCATCTTTTGGGTGCTTGGCAGAAAATACTGTACTACGACTGCTAGCCATCATCGTCAAGACAGTTCAATAGGACTGCCGGCAGGACTGAGTCTCCAGGAGACAAAGCATGTCTGCCCAGATGCCTATGATTGAACTGGAGTACGACGAAGACAGATACCAGTTGTAATACACCATCTACTTCCAAAAGGCAAGCGGCTGCTGCTGTGTAGCAATGCAGCCCCATGTCTGCCGGCACCCAGATGACATATGGTGATGGTGAGCTGAGCTGAGCTGAGCGGGCTCCATGCTCTGCACAGGTAACCCAGGTAAAAAGGCGCGAATCGATTGTTTGCCGTTGCTCTGACGGAGCGGGAGGGGCCTGACAGCATGTACCCAGAACCCCCCGCGACACTGTTTTGCATCAGCAGGCATTGGGATCTCAACCCAGAATTCCAATGGGCGGTGGAGACTGCAGGAACTATGGGATAGCTACCCCTAGTGCAACGCTCCGGAAGTCGACGCTAGCCTCGGTACTGTGGACGCGGTCCACCGGCTTCTTGCACTTAGAGCATTTTATGTGGGGACACACACAATCAACTGTATAAAACCAATATCTATAAAACTGGCTTTTATAAATTTGACCTAATTTCATAGTGTAGACATAACCTTAGTCTCACCACAGGACCTTCCTCCTGGTCTGATAATGCTTGTGCTCCTCAGTCCTCCAGCAGCACACCCTCTCACTCTCAGCTCCTTGCACCTCTTGCTCCCAGCTCCTCACACTCGCACCACAAACTGAAGTGAGCTCCTTTTTAAAGCCCAGGTGCCCTGATTAGCCTGCCTTAATTGATTCTAGCAGCTTCTTCTTAATTGACTCCAAGTGTCCTAATTAGCCTGCCTGCCTTAACTGGTTCTAGCAGGTTCCTGATTACTCTAGTGCAGCCTCTGTTCTGGTCACTCAGGGAACAGAAAACTACTCATCTAGTGACCAGTATATTTGCCCTCTACCAGACTCCTGTACCCCATTGGTCTGGGTCTGTCACAGTAGGAAGAGGCGAAGTGTGGGCGGGGCCACCCATGGCTATTTAGGTAGGCACAGCCTTCCCTTGCCTAAATTACATGCCACCCATGATACCAGGGGTTCTCAGCCTTTTTCTCTCTGAGCCCCCCCAACATGCTATAAAAACTCCACAGCCCACCTCTGCCACACCAACTGTTTTTCTGCATAGAAAAGCCAGAGCCAACATTAGGGGGTAGGGAGCAGGACAATTACCCGGGGTCCCAAGCAACATAAGGCCCTGCAAATCTAAGCTGCTCAGGTTTTAGCTTCAGCCCTGGGCTTTAGTCCCATGCAGTGGGGCTTCCACTTTCTGCCCTGGGCCCCATGCCGGCCCTGCTTGGTGGCCCCCCTAAAACCCGTTTGTGGTTCCCCAGGGGGCCCCAGGCCTCTGGTTTAGAACCACATCACTTTGCAACCCATTCCTTCCTAATCCAACCGGGCAGTCAGATATGCAGACCCCACAGTTTCTAATAACCAAGGGCACAGCGTCTCGTAATTACCCAGCGAAGTCACCATCTCATAATTCTCCTGCATGACATCCCTGTAGAGGGTTCTCAGAGGGGTCCAGCAGAGCCCCCTGCCCCTTGGTGAAATACACAGCCACCTCCTCGAAGGTCACCAGCATCTGAAACATTTCCGCACTCAGCGTCGCCTGCCCCAGCCACATCCCCCTATTCACGGGGGAGGAGAAGCAGAATCCCAATCCCACCCCCACCCTGCTCAGAGCAGTCAGGAAGCTTCAGGGGGTGGGGAGAAAGTGAGAGCTCCTTGTCGCTCCAGCAGACAGATGTGGGCAGGGTCTTCTAATTTCCCACAAGCCTGCCCAGGGCCGGCTTTAGGAAGTGCGGGGCCCGATTCAAATAGTTTTGACGAGGCCCTGGCAGGGTTGACTTAAAAAAAAAAAAAAACCATAAAAAAACCATATGGGGCTTGTACTCACTGGGCCGCGCTTCCAGTCTTTGGCGGCGCGTCCTTCACTCGCTACGGGTCTTCGGTGGCACTGAAGGACCTGCCGCCAAAGACACAGAGCGCCGTCGGGTGAGTAAAAATTAAAAAGGCGCCTCTAGCCAGGGAAGGGATTCTCTGCCACTTGCCCCCCACTCTGGGTGGCCCTGCCTCTGAGGCGCGGGGCCCGATTCGGGGGAATTGGTGGAATTGGCCTAAAGCCGGCCCTGAGCCTGCCAGCCACAGGCTGTTATGGGAAGCAGAGCTCTGAGCCAGGGACAGGGACCGGAATCCCAACAGCTTCCCTTCGTATTTCACAGCAGCCTCTAGCCAGTGGCCCCAGCACTGGGAGTCTGGTCAGTTTCCCCAGCCCTGTCCAGGGGGGGTTGTATTCAGGTTCAGAAATGGGGGAACTCCCCTCCCCAATCCACGCCATTGGGCCTGTTCAGAAAATCAGTCCCGGGTTGAAGGTGTCCCAGCAGATTTAGCACACCCTGTCCCCTCCCTCACCCTGTGTCTTTTCTGCCCCTCCCCCTCTACAGCACCCCCCCCTGCAGCTCCCTGACAATCCCCTACCTGAGCTGGCTCCATCACAGCCATTTATCTTCCCTGTCTCCTGGAAGATGGGACCATCTGGAGCGAAATGTGGACGTGATTCCTCAGCCTGTCAGGATGAGATGGGCGATTTGGGAGGGGGGGGGGTCAGAAGGGGCTTGAATCCATTTCACACCCCAATTACCCCCCATGCTCTCTCTCTCACCTGCAGACAGATGCTCTGGACTCTGCCACATTGGGAAGAAACCCAGTTAGTTTATTACCAAACAGGCCAGGCCCCTCCCAGTAGAACTGAACCCACTGGGGACACTTTTAAACTCTCCCCGTAATGGAGTCTCTGATCCGAATGCTGGAAAAAGAGCAGAATCAAAGGAGCCACTTTGGGGGATTCCCCTGACACTCTCCCCAAAGGCAGCATGTCCCCCCACTCTACAATCAGCCCAATGGTTCAAGAGAGATGAACTGGCTTTTCCTATCTCTGCTCCTCACCAAGTTCCCAGGAGTGTCAGTCTGCCCAGGGGGCAGGGAATGGATCTGGGCAGGTTTGGGAACTGGGAACCTCCCTCCCTATTTACTGCTCCTGCTGCCCTATTCAGTCCCTCCACTCTCCCTTTCGGTCCCCTTCCCCTCCTTTCTGCCTGGGAGAACTGGTGACTGCCCCATTTACATGGGTGTTTGCTCTCCTGTAGACAGGTCTGCTACTGGGACAACTAACTGGGGTTTGAATCTCAATGTGTAACTGAGGGCAGTGGCTCTGGGACCCGCAGACACACGGGGAGCTTCCCCCAACCCCCATACCCCACTCCTATCCAGTACAAAACTCACCAGCAGATCCTGAAAGGGGCCCTTTGTGCAGAGTCACTTTCCTGCCCGGCCCCAGCCCTTTCCCCCGGTTTCCCCATCACCTGCCAGCTCCAGCTAAGGGGCTGGTGTCAGCAGCGCCGAGGCTGCCCTAGGCGGCTGGTTCCAGCCACTGCAGAAAGTCCTCACCTGGGCTGGGCACAGTGGGGGCTTTAATGAAGGTCTCTCCCAGGCACTGACTCTGCTGCTCAGTCCGGGCTCCCAGCTCAAAATGGAGGAGGCAGCAGCTTCTGACCCAGGGAGCTCAACTCCAGGGCTGTAATAACAGGAGCAGAGAGAGAGACACACACCAGCCTCCTCCTCTCCCTTAGCAATAGCCAGAGCCCTGGCAGCAGCTAATAACAGAGTCTCCCTGTCCTGCCCCTGCAGACCCCAGGGACAGGCAGGCAGAGGCTGATCCCATTGGCCCATCTGCACTCCCTCCCTGCCAGAGCCAGCAGTGACTCCGGTCTGACACCGGTGTGGCTGAGATCTGAATCCTGCCTGGATATCAGACCAGGACCCTGGACAGCCCCCAACACTCAGGAGACAGACCCCCAAATCAGGAGTCGGCCTTCTTTTATTTTTAATCTAATAATAAGGGGGGTTGGTGCATGGAGGGGCGGGGGCTGCCAGTGCCGATTTGCCTTGTAGCTTCTGAGCCCTGAGGGGTTTTTCGCCAGCCAATGCACCCCCATGCTTTTTGACCATTTCTAGGAGAAAAAAAATCCCCACTGGCTGCTGGGAGGGGCACCCACTCACAGCCCTTTACCCCATGGAGCGGGAGAGCTGCCATTGTATCTCCCCCCCCTGCCTTCTCCCTTCCCCCCCGCTCTCCCCACTCCCTTCACCAGCCAGTTTGCTCTTGCTCTCACCATCCCCTCCCCCCTTTCCCTTGCAGTGTCCCCCACTCATTTTCTTTTTTTCCAGCCTCGTTCCCCTCAGCCCCATAATTCTCCCTTTGTCCCCTGACTCCCCTGCAGCGCCCCATCCTCCCTTCAGCCACCCCTCCCCCATCTTCCCCGCCTGTCCCCCAAGCCCATCCTGCCCCCTGCATCCCTCTCCTCCCGGCACCCCCACATCCCTGTTCCCCCCGCCTGCCCATCCCCCCGCAGCTCTTTAGCCTCCTCCCCCTGCAGGTACCCCAAGAGCGTCGTTGGCTAGTTGCAGTAAAAGAATCCCCCTCTGACTGTGGGGTGGGGCAGCCCCCCGCTTTCTCCCTTTGCCCCCAGGCCCACCCACAGATTAATTTAGTGTGTTTACAATGTAATAGGGACCAAGTCTTTTATAACACAAGCTATACTTCTGCAATTGTTGTGTAGACATTCATTTTCACTTGATTCAGAGTAGCAGCCGTGTTAGTCTGTAGCCGCAAAAAGAACAGGAGTACTTGTGGCACCTTAGAGACTAACAAATGTATTAGAGCATAAGCTTTCGTGGACTACAGCCCACTTCTTTGGATGCATATCAAAGTGGGCTGTAGTCCACGAAAGCNTCCACGAAAGCTTATGCTCTAATAAATTTGTTAGTCTCTAAGGTGCCACAAGTACTCCTGTTCTATTTTCACTTGAGATGCATTACTAATATTTTATGCTAAATGTAATGCTTAACGGCTAAAATAGATGCTCACAATCTTCCATGAGAAGGTGTCTTGCTTTCCCTTGCTGAACACTTTGTTTTAGCAAAAGAATTAGTAACATAATTTTTACTAAGCTTTTTAGAGTTAATTTGCTTGTGATGCCAATTTCACTTTTGTTAACTGTTTAGAAGCACAAATGTTAGCAGCCACTACTTCCCTTAAACATAACTTAAAAGAGAACAAAAATTAAACCAAAATGAATTTTAAATACAGGTCAATGCAAATAATTTGAAGGTATTAAAGTTTTCTGATACTTGGTTGTGGAAGCATGTTGAAAAGGTTGAAACCAGTTGAAATTGTTTGGTTAGCTTTATGCATACATTGTTATATTTAAACATTTTTGCTATGACATTTTTATCACTATATTTAAAAGTACAAACAAGTTTATAAAAACCCAAAGAAGAAATTAACATTTTGTTAATATTACCTTAACCTTAATGTTGAGGTTTCCCCTTATATTTTTCTTTCTTTGAATAAAAAATATGAAAATGAAAAACAAAACTGTGATTAATAAAAGAAAATTATTTTTGTTTGCAATTGCATTATTTGTTGAGGCAGAAATATATGTACATATATTTATATGTGAGACTTTTTTGAACTTTAAAAAAAATGGTACTATGATGGTTATACCCCAGCCATAGTCTTAAAATAGTGTGGTACCACTTATATTTAAAAAAAAGGGTATTTTGTTGCAACAAAATAAAAATAATAAAAAGTAGTCACATGACATTCACAACATACAACACAGGCCAACATACACAACAAACTTACAATTAAAAACAAAGTGCGCCCGAATTTTATTTATAACTATACAAAATAAGGCAAACAAAAATAAAAAAATAAACAAAAGGGTTAAACATATAAATAAGCGAGTTATTACCTATTTAAAACTTTTAATAAAAAATGATATTAAGTTATTTGCCACATTTGTTGTATTAATTTAGTAACATAAGGCATTTTTATTACTTTATATCAAACTTTATTTTAAAACTCTGCTATCTGGAAATAAGGAAAGCCCATGTTTCAAATCTTAGTCAGTGATTAGGATTAGAAGCAGAGTCTGCATTTTGTTTGCTTGGCAACCATATTTTCAAGAAAGTTTAGGAGTAATTCCAGCTGTGGCATTCCTGAAGGGTTAAAATAATCTACTGGATTTATTTGAAGTAAAAGTTTTTACCTTGATTTCTCTTTGTTTGTTGTTTATTATACTGTGGTGATTTTTAGGAAGGGGCTAAGCGGGTTCCCTAGCATATAGTTTTCCGCCATGTTAGATCACAATTCCTACAGAGGACAGATCGCTTACTTACCAGATCAGTGGTCGGGGTCACCAACGTTATGTTGTCAGATGTTTGGCTGTGTGTGTGTGTGTTTTCTGTTAGCGTGCCCTCCCAGCTCTGCACAGGTAGCTGGCACAGCAGACCTCAAGCAAACTGCCCAATGACCACAAAATCCGTTAAGATACGAAGGCATCTAGCCAGGTTTATTATTGACGAAGCATGGTCCTGGTATCCCACAGACTCTACCGGACCTCTAATGCATGTATGCTTGTAAGAACGGACCCAGCTCAGTCAGTGGCGGGACTGTCTACTGCCCCCTAAGCTGGACAAAGACACTTCCTCTGAGATACATTTGTATACACCAATACAAACAAGTTACGTATTGCTCCTGACGTTACCAGAGTGACACCCTCTGACCTTATAGGGGCCATGTACATGTTGGTTTGATCAAAACTTCCCTATTCTTCATGCTGTCATCCTGACCCTATCTTTAGGATGGGTCAATGTGTTCCTGCTATCTTTGGGGAATGTGCTGGTATTGAGGTGTTCTGGTACCACCTTTCTAGAGTGTGTTTGCATGCATGGCCTCAGCCTAGTACTTCTTAGCTATTTGTGTTTCTTTAATATCAGCCCTGTTCTTGCCAGATTCTGTGAGCAGGGCCTGCCTCTTGCTCACAATTTAACATTGCTTTATATCAGCCAAGTTCTGACGACTTTATCCCAAGCCTCATACCGGGCCTCTCATACATGGGCTTATGTTTCAGGCTCTCTTCTTATTACAATAGAGAGGGGGCACTGGGCCAAACCTGAGCGGGCAGAGCACCAGTTCCTGAACCAGACCAGCTGGAGCTTCGCTGCCCACATCCAGGTGCCTGACAGGGAGCTGCAGTCAGCTCCCACACAGCTGGGAGAGGGACAGAGGGGATCTCGGTGGGGGTGTGTGTCAGGTATGAGGGGGTTTGCCTAGAGCCCAGGGATGGGTTAATTTGGACCTACAACTAACCGGAAGAACCCAGTGGCAAAGCTCTGAGAGCTCCATGACCCGAGCTAGGGGAGCAGAGCTGGCAGCTCCAGCCCAGGGCTGGTAGCCAGTGAGCCTGGTGTGGAGACAAGAGACCAGCTCTGCCCACCTGCTCCCTGTGCCAGTCTGTTACCAGAGGGATTCACACACAGAGTGTCCCTGACTCTCCGTCACCCCTTGATTCTCTGGAACAGCCCTGAGTCTCCCTAGAAACCCCCCTTCTCCCTCCTCTTTGGGATCTGCATGTCTTCCTTTCTGTTCCCATTGATCCTTTCTGTTCCTATTTGGGGAGAGGGATAGCTCAGTGGTTTGAGCATTGGCCTGCTAAACCCGGGGTTGTGAGTTCAATCCTTGAGGGGGCCACTGAGTGGTATGGGGCAAAAATCTGTCTGGGGATTGGCCCTGCTTTGAGAAGGAGGTTGGACTAGATGACCTCCTCAGGTCCCTTCCAACCCTGATATTCTATGATTCTATCCTGTGGCTCCTTGCAGGGCTGAGAGAAGCTGCCTGTGCCCAGGGGAGGTGGGACTCCAGGGGGCAGGGTCTTGAGCAGGGCGGCTGCAGCACGATGGGTTTATTGCTAGGACCCAGGAGCTGAAGGACACTTTGAGCTCACCTATGCCATGGAGTTGCCTGACCCCATGACCCAGCAAATACTTTTCTGGTATAAATGGTGGGAATATAAGAAGGGGAAAAAAGGGCTCTGGTCACCTCCCCTCCCCCATCTCTACTCACAACAGCAAGATCTCTTGAAAGACAATAGGAGCATCATTGAGCTGGGGGAGTGGTCCTAGCTGGAAGGCTTTCCAGTAAGCATGGACTGCTGAAAGCTCTTGGGTGAGAGAAATCCTTTTGCTTCTAAAAGGGCATATACATGCCAAACCTAAGTCAACCTATATTAGGTTGACTTACAGCCACCACAGTAATTATTGCAGTAGCAATGTCCACACTACCCTCCTTGGGTCACTGGGGCGTGTCCTGCTGAGAAGCACTTTGACTGACCTAAGAGAGGCAGTGTGGGGAGCTGAAAGCCCAGTCTGTCATCTCCAGCGGCAGCTCCCTCCCAGGAGCCTAGATGTCCCACAGGCTCTTGGTGGGCTGCCCCCCCATCACTCCCTCTTCTCCATAAAGAGCAGGGGAAGCCACCTGGGGCTTTTCACCTCCCCGTTCCCTGCTGGGAGTGTGGGAAAGCCACTTGGGGCTCCCCCCTCCATCATTCCCCTCCCAGGTTGACACCAGACCATTGATAACTACTCTGAGTTCAGTCGTTCAACCAGTTGTGCACCCACCTTATAGTAATTTCATCTAGATGAATGAATTCCCCCCTGCTGGTCAGAACTGAGTCCAACCCATCTGCCCCCTAGTTACTTCCCCCACCATCGGAAAGTTGTCCCTGGACATGTTCCCAGCACTTATTGCACATTGAGTGCTGCTAGGGTGGCCAGGTGCCTGGTTTTTGACCGGAAAGTCTAGTGAAAAAGGGGACCTGACAGTGTCTGGTCAGATCTACTGACTGGACACCCAAAGTTCAGTTACTGCAGGGGGAGAGCCAGAGAGGCACTGGGTCTTCACCCACAACAGCCCCTACTCAGTTGGGACTGCCTCCTACCTGCATTGGGCAGCTGCAGCTCCCAGCCCCGGCTCCACAGGCAAGTTACTCCTGATCCAGGAAGGGAGGATGGGGAGAGGGAAGAGGAGTGGATGGGGGTGGAGCCTTGGGGGGAAGAGGTGGGGCAGGGGTGGGACCTCAGGGGAAAGAGGTGGAGCAGGTCACGTTCCAGCACTCCTGCTGAAGTGTCTGGTTTTTAAAAATTACCAAGTTGGCAACCCAAGTACCTAGCTGAGAGGATGTGAAAATTATGGACTAACATACAAATATCACTTTTCACAGTGGCAGACTTACTAGCTAGCAATAAATACATTGCAATGATTTTGATATGTATCTGGGTAAGGGGATCGTTGGCCCCTTACTGAAACTTAGTGGGTTTTTTTCATTGGCCCTCTCCCAGTACCAAAAGCCAGGGGAAGGGCCAATGAGAAATCAAGGCCCTGAGACTGACAGTCCCCAGGGCCAATGGGGAGAGGCTACTGCTCTAGGTCAGCCTCATTGACAGGGCAGGCAAGCCAATGAGGGAGTTAGGAGCCCATCCTCTGTGTGAGCTGGAGCTGCCTGCCAGAGAAGGGCAGAGCTAAGGGGAGAGCAGCAGCCTGAGCTGGGCTGGAGGCAGAGCAGCAACAGCCAGAAGCAGAGAGGCGCAGCCCAGGGAGCTGGGCTGGAGGCAGAGCAGCAGCAGTGCTGAGGCAGAGGGGAGCTGGGGCTGGAGCAGTCCAGAGCCAGGTGCTGTGAGCAGCTGGGGAGAGCAAGGGGGACCCTGGGCAGAAGGCCCGGTGCAGGGAGACGCCCCCAGCCAAGAGGTCTTGCAGGCCAGACTTGGAGGGGGAGCATAACTCCGACAGGAGAGGACTGATGCTGGCAAGAAGGGTCCTGCACCTAGAGTCTGAGGGCATGTGGCCACTGTCAATGCACATGTCTGACCTGCAGCATCCCTGCAGCACAGCCAGGGCCTGGGCAGGAGGCCTGGGACATGCTAGGAACAGACTGAACTGCTCTGGCTTTCCAGAGCTGCTGTTTGTGGTTCATCCCACAGAGCGGGGTGACGTGTTTTCCTTTCACCGTTCCCATTTTTTCCTCTTTTTTTTTTAATCACTTGCTGTTTAACAAATTGTATTTGTTCTGAACTCTATGCAATGGTCAGACAAAAGGTCAGGGAAGCGTCCAGAGGGGAAAGAGCACCCCAGAGTGGGCCCATCCTCACCCCTGTCCTGAGTGGTCACAACAAGATTGGGAGTCGAGCCCCTCAGGAATCCTGGGCCCAGCCTTGTCGGGTTACAAGGGTTCTGCCACACAGGAGAGTGGAAGGGGAGTCCTCAAGATGAGGCAGGATCTGGGTGAAGGAAGAGGGAGTGAGGACTCAGATCCTTCTGCTATTTGATTTCACCGGGGTGGTGTATAAGCCAGTAAAATTCCTCACAATAGTGGGACCATTTCCCTGCTTACCTCTGCGCGTGTTTACTGTTTTTTGTAATGTAAATTAAGTATTTTAGGGAAAAAAGTGTCCAAGCCGCCACCAGCGAGAGTTGCTAGCCACACTCTGAGGCCAGGAAAAATTTGGTTGTGAGAGCCCCTGGGCTAGATGATCATGATGATCCCTTCTGACCTTAAAGTCTGTGAGTCTAATCGAAGCCAGACAGAGAGAGGAGAAGCGCAGTGCAGTGGGTTTATCACTAGGACCCAGGAGGAGCTGGGAGGCGGCTTTGCGGGGAGCGATCGCTGGGCTCAGATCCGGCAGCAGGAAGTGACTCGCAGCCAGGGCCAGCTTTAGGCCAATTCCACCAATTCCCCCGAATCGGGCCCCGCGCCTAAGAGGGCCCCGCGCCCAGTGGCAGGGCTGCCGGGGTGGGGGCAAGTGGCCGAGAATCCCTTCCCTGGCTAGAGGCTCCTTTTTAATTTTTACTCACCCGGCAGCGCTCCGGGTCTTCGGCGGCACTTCAGCGGCGGGTCCTTCACTCGCTCTGGGTCTTCGGCAGCCCTTCGGCAGCAGGTCCTTCAGTGCCACCAAAGACCCGGAGCGAGTGAAGGACAAACCGCCGAAGACTACGAGTGCCGCCCGGTGAGTACAAGCCCCACATGTTTTTTTACGTGTTTTTTTTTTTTTCAGTCATCCCTGCCGGGGCCCCATCAAAACTGTTTGAATCGGGCCCCGCACTTCCTAAAGCCGGCTCTGCTCGCAGCCGGCTCTGGTCCTGCAATCAGCCCCTGTGCTGGTGGGGAGGGTCACTGGGGCTTCACATGGATGTCACATCCCCCGGTGAGGATGAGCCTGCAGGAGCAGGGTCTGTGTGTCTAAGGAGTGGTGGAATTCTTTTTTTTTTTATACTGTATAATTGTGACAGATAATGTTTATTTTAAGCAATTTTTATATTTATTGATTTAAACTTTCACAGTTGCACAACAATCTGGGTTTCAGCATTTCATTCCAATTGTTACCAATTTAAATGTTCACAGCTGTGGGAAATTATGGGGGGATCAGACAATATTTTGGTCAGACAATAACTATTTAATGACTCTGGACACTGAGATTCAAAAATGTAAAGCTTTATAATGGTTAAAATTGTCTGTGAGCAGGTAAATCTCCCCCAGCAACTCCCCCAGGGCAATAACCCAATTCCTCCCCCTCCACCACACGGACAGAGGCTGAAAGTCCATCTGATGGTGGCTCAGGGGCCTGTGGAATGTGCTAGGACCTCAGCCTGGGCCCTAGTGGGGCAGGTGACATCTCACACAACCACACCCAGCAAGGCCTGCATCCACTTTCTCCCTTTTTGTCAGTCCCAGCGGAGAGACCAGGGACTCAGTGGTCCATGGAGACCAAGCTCCTCCCCACCAGGTGACAGCTGGGGCCCAACGGCCGAGGGCAGCCGGTGTGAGGGGAACTGGCACTAGGAGTCCTGCACTGTACAGGATGTGGGATAAACAGAGAGCTCTAGGAGTCCCTGGTTCAGTGCTGGGTGCACTGGCCAACAGAGCAGCCGTCACACCTGTTCTTAGCCTGGTGGCTCCTGCTTCTGTTTCCCTGCACAGTCTCCCCAGCTCCCGGGGACTCCTGGCTCTCTGCAGATGGCAGCGGGTATGGGGGGAGCTGGCACTGGGCTCCTGCGCTGTACAGGGGATGGGCAAACCAGAGATCTCCTGTCTCCAAGGCTCTCAGGTGACTTGTCCAGCCTGGCTGCAGGAGGGGATCTGGGAACAGACACAGGGGGCCTGGGAGAGTCTGCGGAGCAGCCACCTGGGATCAGACATGGAAATCCAGCTGTGGTGAGAAAGGCAAAGGGACAGGTGCTCGGGGCAGTGTCCCTTAGATATTTACAGCTGATGTAGTGAAGATGCTGATTGGGTGGTCACTGGGGGTTGAACAATCAAAATTATAATTAAAAGGACAATGGATCTTAGTAATTTGTGTCAAACAATGACTGAGAAACCTTCACTAGCCACTTCCCCAGAGATGCCGATAACCTGAGTGTTAATAAACTGCTTTTGCAAGCATAGACCCCAAAGCACAAGAAGATCCCATGACCTGATCTGGTGCCTCTTGAAATCAGAGGAAAGATTCCCAATCACATAAAAGGCTTTTGGATCAATCCCTGAGTGAATTGGTCAGTCACCCTGAGTGCCATTCACTGCACCCCAAAACTGGGTTCTCTGCAGATGAAGTGCAGGGGGGTTGGGAAGATGAAATCCACCCCCATCCTGGGGCCAGGACATAGGGCCCCAGCACAGCACAGCCTGTGCACCCTAAAGTCAGCCCCTCCCCCAGGCTGTGCCCTGGAGCGCTGGCTGCAGCCCCCCTGCACCACTGGGATTCCTCTTCCATGGGGCACTGGGGCTGTTTCCACTCCAGCAGCTAGTCCAATCCGTCCTCTTGATGCCATGGCCTCACTGCTATTGGTAGTGTGCTCGCTGCAGCAGTATCAGCATGTGTACATTAGGGTTACCATCCGTCCTTATTTCCCCGGACATGTCCAGCTTTTGCATCTTTAAATAGCCGTCTGGGAGGAATTGGTAACAAGTTAAAAGGTCCGGGATTTTTCCTCCTCCCCTCCCATCCATGCAGAGTGCTGCCTCGCTGATTGGGCGGCTGGGCCTGATTGAGCCACTCCCATTGGTCTCCAGCAGCAAGAGCCCCTCCCCTGCTCCCCCCTGCTGCCTGCAGCCCGGAGTAACAACAAAAACAGTCCACCCGGCAGCGTGTTTTGCCTACACGTGGAGCCAGCAGGCATGGGCATGGTAAGGGGAGTCCCGGGGTGCAGTCAAGGAGCCGGGGAAGGGTTGTGGGTCGAGAGTTCTGGAGGGGGCCTGTCAGGGGGCGGGGGTGTGGAGAGTGATCGGAGCAGTCAGGACAGGGAGCAGGGGGGAAGGTTGGATTGGTCGGGTGTTCTGGGGGTCCTGTCAGGGGGCGTGGAGTGGTTGGATGGGGCATGGGAGTCCCAGGGGCCTGTCTCGGGGGGGGGGTTGTGAATATGGGGTGGGGGGGTGGAGGGTTATATTCTTTTGTGGTGCCCGAGCTCCAGCAATATCCAGGGCCGGGGCCCTGCTCCAGTAGGGTTACCATACGTCTGGATTTTCCCGGATATGTCCGGCTTTTTGGTCCTCAAATCTCCCTCCAGGAGGAATTTCCAAAAAGCAGGACATGTCCGGGAAAATAGGGAGGCATGGTAAGGGGACCGCCCCCTCCCCGGGCTCCAACTTTCCGGGGCCTGGCGGCGGCTGTTCGTTCTCCCCAGCTGGGCAGCCGGACTCGGGAGCAGCTGCTGCTGCGCTCCCACTGCCGCGGGGGGAAGCGCCAAGCATGTGGCGCTTTGCGGCTCTGGCGCCCGGGGCAAGAACCCCTGAGCCCGGGCCTGCTGCGGGGACACAGCTGGTGCAATCCTGCGGGCAGCCCCAGAGTGGGGGCAGCAGGCCGCAGCCCCCCCGTCCCGCTGGGGTCCCGCAGAGGAACAAACGGGGCTGGGCTGCCGATGCCTCTGCCCCGGGGCCGCTGCGGGATTGCAGCACCAGCTGGGCAGCCAGCCCAGATGCGACTGGCCAGGGGCTGGGCACAGCGTGTGCGCTGCTGGGTCCCTGCAACAGGACTGGGCTCGGGGGGGTTGGGCCCAGGCGCCAGAGCCGCAGCCGCCGAGCGCCATGGCCGCTTCCTCCCCCGCGGCAGTGGGAGCTGCAGCAATGGCTGCTCCCAAGTCCCACTGCCCAGATGGGGAGAACAGCCGCCGCCTGGCCCTGTGGGCCGCCCCCCTGCTCTCCCTCCAGGTACCACCCGAGTCCTGCCTTCTTGGGGCCAGGCCGGACTCACACTTACCCAGGCTCTGCGCTCCCCCTGCATCTCCCAGGCCTCCCTCCAGCGCTTGCGGAGTTGGGGCGGGGCCGGGTCCACGTGGAGTGTCCTTTTTTCACAGGATTGAAATATGGTAACCCTAGTGTACATGTACCCGAGCTGGGAATCACACCTCCCAGGTGCTGTGTAGATGTACCCTCAACCGAACCAAGCCATTCTTAATGTAAGCAGGGTCTGAATGAGCTCTCCCCTGACACCTACTGATGAGCTGGGGAACCGCACGTTAGGATCTGACCTTGTTTGCATGGGCACACCTACCCTGCCTCGGTGCTCAGCATGATGGGACGGCTTTGCCCAAATGATCACTTTTCGCTGGTGTTGGATCACAAGTCCCCTTTGTTATTGGGGGAGGAGCACTAAAGGGTTGTTATCCTCGTTGTGTGAATCAGGGGCAGCAGAATGGTGCTTGGCATACCCTGATTGAGGGACTCACCCTCACCTAAAGGGCTGAAGACCAGTGGAGTTAAGACAGGGTGGCGCTAGCTCGCTGTTTCAGACTGGTAGCTCTATTAGTTGGTATCAGCAAAAACAATGAGGAGTCCTTGTGGTACCTTAGAGACTAACACATTTATTGGGCATAAACTTTCATGGGCTGAAACCCACTTCATAAGGTGCATTGAGTGGAAAATAGAGTAGGGAAAAAATATATACACAGTACATGAAAAGATGAGAGTTGCTGTACCAAAATCACTTTTGCAGTGGTAATCAGAGTGGCCCATTTCAACCAGTTGACAAGACGGTGTGAGTAACAGTAGGGGGAAATTAGTTTTTAGTTTTTGTAGTGACTCATCCACTCCCAGGCTTTATTCAGGCCTAATCTGATGGTGTCCAGTTCACAAATTAATTCCAGTTTTTTCAGTTTCTCATTGGAGTGTGTTTTGGAAGTTTTCTTGTTGAAGAATTGTCACTACAAAACTCCCCGCTCAGGGACACAATCTGAGCGGGGATCCGGGTCCCACCCAGAACCAGGGTCGGATTCTCTCCCCAAGGGCGGAGCCCGGCGGGAAACTGAAGATCGGGGTCTCGTCAACAGCATCGATAAATGTCACCTGCCCCCAGTCACAGTCCAGACAAACCCGGATCCTGGTGGGAATCTGGCGCCTGGGCAGGCGGGTCACGGCAGAGGTGAGAGCCTCAAATCGACTCCCCCACCGTTGCACAGCCCAGATTCCCCCCTCAGGGCTACGGCTGATCCGTCCCTTCCTCCCCACAGACTCTCTGGCCACCCCCACAGCCCAGTGTCTCCCAGCCCCCACTTGCACCTCCCAGCAACGTCTCCCCGAAGTGAATCCCTTATAGCCCAGCACACAGGCCCAAGAATTAAATCTCTCAGGATTGTTGGGCAGATCCTGCCGTGTGTCTCCCCATCTCACACTTTTCCGATCCTCAGACAGAACGAGTTGGGGATGAGCCGAGTCTGGATCCAGAGTCACGTTCACTGGTGAGAGAGAATCAGAGCGTTAGGGGCAGAGCTCAGCCCTGGGGGAGGCTGGGGCCATTTCTCACACTCCCCAACAGCCCTGTTCTGGCTGGGACAGGCCTAGAGAGAGGGGAGGAGCGGGCACCGTCACAGGGAGAGCATCTCCCCAGTCCAGGAAGCAGGGAGCAGCTCCAATGGGAGAGCCCACCCTGCCCACAGGAAAGGCAGGATGTTAGAGAAGAGTGATGGGGGAGACCCCCTACACTGGAGTGAAGCAAAGGGATGTGTTAGCCCTCAGGGCAGAGAGCTCTGTTCAGATGCTGCTCAGTGAGAGTGTTTCTGTTAATCAGTGTGGGCATGAACTCAGCACTAAGGTTGGTGTCAGGAGTGTTTGTGTGATGTGAGTCTGGGATCTCCCAGGAGTTCTGGAACCTTGGTAGAAGTTGCTGGCACGGGGAGGGGGCACGAGATCTCGCCACCTGTGGCCATACCCCCTCCATGGCCCCCTCTTCCAGCTGAGGTCCCGCCCCCAGGCCAGGCTGAGAACCTTGGCTGCTGTGGAGAGCTTCTGATCCTCCACCTGTCCTTGGTGGGTTTCTGGGGGATCTGAGAACAGCCTCCAGCCCAGGTCCCCGCTCCCCGGGGTGAACTACCCAGGGCAGGTGGAGGATCCAGGGCTCCTCAGTGTAATCCAGACTCTATGGGTGGCAGCCTAGCTCTGGATTCAGGTCAGGGGGCAGAAGAGGAGCAGGGGTGGGGCCACTGGGGGGGTCTGGAACTGGGAAGAAGCTGGTGCCGAGGGCAGGGGCTGTGCCTCATGGGGAGGAGCTGATCAGCTGCCCTGCTTGAAGCACAACCATTGTCTGTGACACTCCACATGTGCCCAAGGCTTGCAGTTTAAGCAGGCCTCAGTGGACTTTAGCACCATGGCCCCTGGTCTTCCCTGTTCCAGTGCGCCTGGATCTCCTTACTGCTAAATGTGCTATTTTTAGGGCTGTGTGTCATGGCCACTGTCAGTTTGGTTGGTAACTTTAGCTACAATCCCATGAAGATGTTTTCACTGGAATTTTCTCATCATTTAAAGACAATCTCCACCTGCAAACTCACCCTTTCTGAATGGCCCTAGGGATTTCCTGCTTTTTCTCTCCAGTTCAGATGGCAGAGCATCTGCAGGGGGAAAGGATAAGAGAGGTGAGATTTAAGGCTTTCATATTATAACAGCATCACCACTCTGAACTCCTAGAACTGTGATTTAATTATGACAGAGAAACAGACAGAGACACACTCGGGTATTTAGTATAAAAAGGTCTGAAACCGTCTCTTTCCTCTCTCATTCAGGCATCTCCCAGCAATGGAACCAACATGATCATCGATTAAGCCTCACAACCAACCCAGGACACACAATCTGTAAGAGAGATTTTCCTTTCCCCCTCATCATCCCCCCTTCGGACTCCAGTTGGTTTGTCTCATTCACTTGCTGCCTTTTGTTGTAACCTAGACCCAGAGCCTGCAAAGACATTGGCATAAAAGTAACTTTACCCACTTGGGTCCCTTTGACACTAACGGGATGTTGAGAGTTTGTGAAATCCTGGCTCTAATTGTGAGCTGTTGGGTCTGTTTACTCAGCGTCTCTACAGAGAGCAGCACGACGGGGCCTCGTCCTCCATAGGCAGAAACAGGAATAATAATAAAATCATTTTATCCATGTGGGAATTGAGGTGGGGGAAGGTTGGCTCCGTGGGCCAGATTCCCCCCTGTACCGGCGAAAGGAGAGGGGGGAGGGGCCATTTGTGACTCTGCTGTTCAGTGGCTGCAGGGGCCGGTGCAGACCTTGGCACAGGCTGAGGAAGTTCTGAAGCCAGCCAGAGTTACAGCCCTATGACAATGGCCCCGTGTGTCTTGCCCAGCGTGCAGAGTGTCAGAGGCCCAGCTTTACACTGCCCACATCCCTCTGTCCCTCCCCCACCCCCTCCCTCTTCCACCCACCCTCACCTCCACCCCCCCCCCATTCCCAGCCCTCTCAGGAACACGCCTTGTGCCTGCACCTGCTGGGGAGGAGGCACGCAAGGCTCCTGTGCTGGAGGGATCCCTCACCGTGGGGGAGGGGCTTTCTCCTTCCCCGCATCCCATTTGGCCCAGACTAGCGGCCCTACGGGACCAGAGCCAAGTGATGGGCTGAGTCCAGTTCTAACAAACGGCCTTTAATTTAGGGTCTAGATTTTGGGTACTGACCTTTAGGTACCTGGGGCCTGGTTCTCAGAGGGGTTGGGCAGCTGCAGCTCCCACTGACTCCACCTGCAGCTGTGGAGGCTGCACAGCTCTGGAGCACCTGCCCTGCAGCTCTCTAGTTGGGACTGAAACTCAGGTGCCCCAAATTAGGCTGTTTTGCTAAATTTGTGCCTGAATGCTGTGACCTTTGGTAAGTCATGAATTAATGTGAGACCTCCTGCTTCCTGGGCCCCTGCTACGTCTGCTCCGTTTGTCTGCTTTCCACTAGTTATTATGTTCAGTATTAAGAATTGGTACAAGGGTTATTTCTTATGCAGCAGTTTGGACAGACCGAGATTGTGCGTTTATACTGACTGAATCGCTTTGGCCTGGTGAGTAGTTTGCTTGACATAAGGGAAATGTTGCCTTATGTGACCTTGTTATTAAGTGATGTGTTCATAAGTTCCTGTGTGGGACAAAGATGTTTTGATCATACCATGTGCTTAAAGACAACAGACACCCAAAATGTACTGCCAAGGACCAGTTAGCAAAGTCCACAACCCCTATGCAGAGAAAAGAGAACAGTGACATGAAAATAGCTTGGACAGGAAAAGTCCCGCCAATTAAAAAGTTAATGTACGTGTAGTGTATGAGTTATAAGAAGTACTTAATATTTATAACCCTCAAAGGTGATTGGAAAAGAAGTAAGAAATATATAATCGGGATGTGCATAATATGTCACAAGTTGTAAGAGGTAATCGGCGCATCATAGGAGAAATCCCCTGTGACCCGCCGATGCCCCAGGAGAAGGTAACTGGGCAGTATTTCTTTCGGTATGTCTGTCATTTCCTACTCACTCTAATAGTAATTGTAATGGGAAGGCAGGTAAAATTAAGGTTTGAATTAATCAACCTGAGTGACTTGAACCCCAAGTGTGTGGCATTTTCACCCAACAATGAAAGAGAAGCATCATCTAATTTTGAACCAATTGGCCAGAGCCACTCTCCTCCCTCAGAGGCACATCCCAATTTCCCTGTCTAGAGCCCTTCTCGGTACCTTTGATCTTCCTCAGAGTATTCACTAGAACAACAGTTTTCTGTGAGAATTCACTGAGTCTCACTTTCAATTTAGGAGAAATCTTCAGTGGCTGCTGGAACTTCCTCCTCTCATTCTTACAGCTGGAGAGAAAAAAATTCACATGGATAGATTTCATTTAGTGACGCATTATAAGTTGTTGGTAGTGAGTCACTGTTCTCAGGGGCCTAGAGTTAGAATTCCTCTACTTCTGCAGCCTTAATGCAGGCAGAACACAAGCCACGGCTGTGCAACCTTCCTCCCAAAGGTCCAGCCCTGGGGATAAAAGGGAAGTGAGTCTCCATGCTCTGAGGGACAGGAGGTTCCCAAGTGAAGTGCTGTAGAAATCCACCCACTAGGATCTAGACTGAGACACCAACTCCCCCCTCTCCAGCTTATTCCACACAGGTCTCCAAACAGTCCTCAGGTGGGCAAGATTCTTGATCACTGCTGGCCTGGGCTGAATGCTAACTAGGGCCCCAGCAGAGAAAGGCCCATATTCCATCCCCACAATCCTGAGGCAGCCAGTCCACCAGGGATGTGACATCGCTAGAATATAATGTAGGTCAGTCTTTCCCACTCAATGGGTAATTCCAGAGTCTTCGATAAAACGGTGAGAATGTCAGGGTTAAATGGATCAGAGAAATTTGTATTTAAAATGTGACCTTCCGCACACATTTTGCTGTAGTACCCTGGGGAGATGTAGTGATAACTGCACTTCCAAGGTCTTTCCCAGCATTGTGAAGTGTGAGGGAGAGTGAGAGAGACACACATACCTGCTCAAGGTGCTTCTGATGTCCTAGAGGAGAGAGAGAGAGGGAAAGAATTTCAGTCCCATCTGACACACACTTAATTTTCCAAGGAAGGAATTTTGAAATATGAGGAAGAGAGGCTCTGCCCTGACAACATTGACATATATTCATTGAGGTAATGGCGCTTTTGTCCCTCTTATTATTTATGTGTCTGTGACTCTGCAATGACCAATAATCATTCACATTTCAGGAAGGCACACACCGAGTTACCTGTGACCTCTGACTGATAGACTCTCATGCCCATGTTTTAGGAGCTGTCTTGTCCCTGTCATGGGATTTGGTGTATTCCTAACTCAGTCTCACCTGCAGGAATTCACTTGCTGGCTTCTGATACTTCCCCTCCAGCTCGCTGATCAACTCACTGAGATAGGAAATCTCCTCAGAGAGTTTGGTGATTTTTTCATTCTGTATCTTCACAAACACCTTGTCCAATTTTTCCAGCTGGGCCAGCAGGAGTCGCTCTTGTTCCTCCAGGAACTGCCGCAGTTGCTGAAATTCAGAAACAATTTTCTGCCTCTCCTTTTCTATCTGTTTCTGTAAAACAACAGGGAAAGTGCTGGTCAGGGACATGGCGGCAGCTGGGGGTCCTTCCATGGAGTGCTGAGTGTGCAGAAGGTAGAACTTCTTTGCAAACCCTAAAATTTCTGACACTTGACTCTCCCCTGTGGTCACTTGGGAGAATTTTCTCTCATACCTTTTTCATTTCTCAATAGTGTGTCTGAAAAGGGAAGTTTCCATATCTGACGTGCTTAGGGCATTGTGTTATCAATGGCCTCTGGGAATAGAGACTCAGAGCAGCAGGAGGCAGGACTCAGCATTACACTGAGAGAAGTTCCAGGGGGAAAAGAGAATCAAATAATTCAACAATGCAAGAAATGAGGCAGACACAGTGAAAGCCACAAGGGCTAGAAATTAACTCATTCACTGACATGAAAGCTTAGATTTTGCCCATGAACCTAACACAGAAAATCCATGATCATGGAGAAACATGACAAGCCCACGTTCACCAAGGCTAATGAGGAATCTGCATCCAAACAGACCACCCCCACTGCAAGTCTCTGCAGATTACTAACAACAGGCACCTACCAGATACTCCTGACATGTTGCCTCTCCAGTCTCTTTAAATCCCAGCAGCTTTTCTCTGTCTTCCGTCAGAGATTTCAAATGGGCCTCGATTTTTCCCTGTAGACACAGAGATGATTTGGGAGGTTTTATTTGGAGGGCTGAGAGGGGTGTGTAAGGGGATATTTTTTCCACCCAAACCCAAGGTGACTGTTGGTCCTAATCGGTTGATGACACCAGGGCCACCAAAGAAATGAAACCTGACAATGAAGACTGGGAGTGTGTGATATTCAGGCTTTTTACGAAATCAGGTTCAGTCTTTTTAGGAATTAGAGAAAGACCAATTATCCAAGCTTGATTGGTCTTTATTAATTAATTACTAGTAAAGCACAGAACAGGAAACGGGGGTCACATGATGGTGAATCAATTAATATGGTTTTCAGAAAATTAACAAAGTGATACAAACCCCAGAAAGTGCCAGGGCTCAAAAGATGGGCTGGGATTCTCCAAGCTGCCCAACTCCCAATTGAATTTCAGCCTTGACGCTCTGGGGATTGCACTGGTTGGACAGACCTGGTCTGAGCATGAAGGCCAAACCCCATTAGATAAGTTGATTTTTGGTAAGAAGAGTTTGAGTTTGCCGTAGTGCTGTCCTGAATGCTTTTAGTAGAAATGCCTTCTGGGTAGCTACCCCTAGAATCCCACTCCCTAGTAAAGGTCACAGAAGCAGTGGATTCTGGGAGATTTGAAAATGCTGCATTGTGGAACTGATGGAACCACTTTGGCTGGTCCTTTCCCACGTACACAATAAAGCAGATGAATGACACCGCTGAGCACCGCCCAAAGGTTAGTTCTGCTGCAATCAAGTCTAATTCTAGTGGTATTTGGAATGAGCCTGCACTCTCTGGAGCCAATTTGTGTGTGGACTCAAAGTGCTTCGGGTCTTCACAGCATTTAACCAAGTGATCTCCTCTAGTGCAGGCCGGCATCTGAGTTTAACCCCTCATGGAGCAACACAGGAATTCAGAATCCCAGTGAGAAACCTCATCTCCCTGCTGGGCTCCCCTGGGAACTTTATTGAGGCATCTTTCCCTCCTAACGGCTGCACTTTATCACTGCTCGGTGCGGCCATGCTAGGGTGACAGCATGGCCTAGAGGCTTGGGCACTAGACTGGGCCTTGGGATACCTCAGTTGTATTCCCAACTCTGCCACTGACCTGCTCTGTGACCTTGAACAAGTCACTGCCCTCTCTGCACCTCAGTTTCTCTTCACACCATTTGTCTGTCTTATCTACTTAGTCTGCAACCTGCTCAGGGGAGAGATTGTCCCTCAGTATGTTTTGGACATGGCACAGATCTCATTTCAGGGGTGAAGGGGCTGCTGTGATCCAAATAAAAACAACATTTATAAACTCAATGATAGAAATGAATAATAACAACAGCTTGTAACTTCCCCTTCTCCAGTCTGAAAACAGCACTCTCACCTAGACCGGCCTGCAGCTGTTGTGATTTAAGCCTCACAGTTTCTGTTCCACAAAAAGTTCCCTTATTTCGCATGTGGAAACTGGGTTTGACAAGGATTCAGCTTTTCACATAAAAGTTTCCCACATCAGGTATCTTTAAAGTTTTTTTTTTTTTTTGCTTTTCTTGCCACTCTGCAAAATCATTTATATTTTAATAGAATCTCCCATACAGTGAAGGCTTTGCAGAGCTGCCTGATGCAGGTACACTTGTGACAGACAACTTGTAGTGAAATTAACCTGTAATTAAAATCCAAAGTTATTGCCCATTAAACTTGACAGCAATTCCCTACCTTGTACTCCTGGGCAGCCTCCTCTATGGGAACCACCTTGTGAGTTCTGTGAGCCCGGGATCTGTTGCAAACCACACAGATGGGGGTTTGGTCCCTTTCACAGAACAGTTTCAGAGCCTCCTGGTGTCTCTCACACACCCCGTCTCCTCCTGCTCCCTTTGCTGCCTGGAAACTCAGCCCTTTGGCGATTTCTACCATGTTTGCCAGCTGCCTGTTCAGCCTGAGGTTTCTCTGTTGCACAGTTTCTCTGCACTGAGGGCAGGAGGTGGCTGTGTCGGATCCCTCCCAGCACTGGGCGATGCAGGCTTGGCAGAAATTGTGCCCACATTCTATAATCACTGGGTCCTTAAAATACTCCAGACAGATGGGGCATGTAGCTTCCTCCTGGGGACTTTCCACAGGGTTTTCTGCAGCCATGGCTCCCTCTGGACAGAAGAACAAGATAAGTTTCTATTTCCTGAGCTCAGAAATATGCCCCGCCTGCAGCAGCAGCAATTGGGTGTTTTCTTTCTTGGAACTGACCCAGGCTGTTTGGGGAGCTGGAGCCAGGTCACTGGTAACATTCAGGTTATGGTGAGAAATGTCCCCATAAGGCTCCGATCCTGCAATCAGCCCCCTGGGCTGGGCGGGGGGTGGGCAGCTGTCACTGCGGCTTCACATGGACATCAACTTCTCCTTGTCCTGATAAGCTTACAGAACTGCGTGCATAGGCACCGACTCCATGGGTGCTCCAGGACTTGAGCACTCACCGGGACAAATGGGCAGCTCACCTCTGCCTCCTCCCCTGAGTGCATCCTGCTTCTCCCCACTCCCTCCCAGCGCTTGCGCTGTGAAGCAACTGTTTCACACGGGAAGCCTGGGAGGGAGGGGTGAGGAGGGAGAATGCGGCACACTCGGGGAGGTGGGGCTGGAACAGGGATTTGGGGAGGGGTCCTATAGGGCCACAGAGGGATGGAGTTTGGGAGGGGCCTTTGGGGAAGGGGTGGAGTCCAGTGGGGGAATGGGGGTGCGAGCACCCACCGGCACCGAGAAAAGTTGGTACCTGTGACTGCGTGTCTAAGGAGTGATATTTAGGCTTTGCAGAATTCATTTGACTTAATATGTAATTCTGACCGATAAAATTAATATTTATTTGTAAGATTTTTTTTATGTATCTATTTAAACTTTCACAGTTTCAGCTTTTATCGATATTATTGTTCACAGTTGTGTGAAATTGGAGTCAGACAATAATTATTTTATGACAGTAGACACGGAGATTGAAAAACTTAAAAAGTGTAACTGTTGAAACACAAATCATCAACATCACAGGTCAAAACATACGAAGTAAATCTCCTGAAATCAAACTCTAGTAAGTTCTCAAGCAGCATTTTTCTTACTGTGCCTATTTCACTTATCAATGGAAATATTTTTCCATCGTTTGTGTGTGCATAGTGAAATCAGCATTTACTGACATCGACTGATAAAGTCTAATCCTTCCAAGTCTAGGGATATTCAATTCACAGGCCAAAAACTTGGTTAAGCTGGAATCAATGTGTCAAAGGCCTGATTCTGACATATGGTGAGACAGATCTGCCTCTGTGTAAAGCAGACGCAGTGTCAAAAGTATTGCCAACATTCATGATTTTATAATGAGTCTCATGAACAGAAGAATGGCCAGACTGGGTCAGACCGATAGTTCATCTAGCCCAGTATCCTGTCTTCTGACACTGGCCAATGCCAGGTTCCCCAGAAGGAATGAACAGAACGGGTGATCATCAAGTGATCCATCCCTGTCATTAATTCCCAGCTTCTGGCAAACAGAGGCTAGGGATACTTCAGAGAATGGTTTTGCCTGATATTTGGTGTATTTGTTAAAGCCCCAGCTCCTGGAAGCATGTGACGAGGTGAGACTCTTGGCTTTTGTTTCCTAAACAAAGGAAGTTTCTGGTTCTCTTCGTTGCAGAGAAAAACATGACAATGTGATCTGAGTGCAGCCTAAGAAGCCAGACGGCAACTAGAAAGAACCCAACATTTATTATGAACTATTATTTTTAAGACTCAGGGTTTTTACGGCAATCTCATCATTTCAGGGGTTCTGACTAATGATTTTTTAGAAGCTTGGAGTTGGCAATACTGTGAGAATTCAGGCCTTAACTCTCTATTCACTATCCATGGAAAGCCCCCTAATTTAATGCCATCATTTATCTAAAACAGCACAATCAACAGAAAGGGAAATAGACAGAGAGGGCAAGGTGGGGGAATGCACATATGGCCGGGTTGTGGGCCAAGCAGCAAATGAGCACAGGCCCTCCTGGAGTAAGGTTGAAGTAAAGAGAGAAATTAGAATGTTCATTTTTATGTTTAGGTCCTTAGAGCCTTTGCTGGAGAAGCCAGGCCTAAAAACATGAACTGATCCCTGCCAAGACAGTACAGCCAACACCACGTAATCAGAAATGGCCAGACTGGGTCAGACCAATGTTCCGTCCAGCCCAGTGTCCTGGATTCCAATAGTGGCCAATGCCAGGTGCCTCAGAGGGGACAAACAGAACAGACAATCATCAAGGGATCCATCCCCTGTCGCCCATAACCAGCCTCTGGCAAACAGAGGCTAGGGACACTTCAGAGCATGGTTTTGCCTGCTATTTGATGTGTTTGTTAAAGCCCCAGCTCCTGGAAGCATGTGATGAAGAGATACTCTTGGCTTCCATTTCCTAAACAAAGGAACTTTCTAGCTCTCATGGTTGCAGAGAAAAACTTAAAAATGTGATCCGAGTGCAGCCTAAAGGGCTGAGAAGCCAGAAGGCAAATCGAAAAAACTCAACATTTATTATCACGTTTATTTGTAAATTGTATGTCCCATAAAAGGCAATTGCATCTTTTTGGGGGTCCTGACTCATGATTTTCCAAATTTTGGGGGTGGCAATGTAGTGCCACTGAGAACTCGGGCCTTAAATCTCTATGTGCTACCCTGGAAAGCCCGCTAATTTAGTGCCATGATTATCTAAAACAGCACAGTCAACAGAAAGGGAAATAGAGAGGGCAAGGTGTGGGAATGCGCATGGGGCCAGGCTGTGGGCCCAAGCAGCAAATGAGCACAAGCCCCCTGAAGGAAGGGTGAAGTAAAGAGATAAATTAGAATGTTCATTTTTATATTTAGCTCCTTAGAGTCTTTGCTGGAGAAGCCAGGCCGGAAAACATGAATTGATCACTGCCAAGGCAGTACAGCCAGCACCACGTAATCCAAAATCTTGAGGTTGGCTGAAGAAAACATGAAGGGTTTTCTTCTAAAAGTTAGTTTGTTTGTTTCTGAGCGTTCATGATTCACTCTGGTCACATTCTCAACCTTTTCTACTCATCCATGAGAGCAAACTGACCTTTGTTAAAGTGAGAGCTGAGATTGTCACATAATCACAGGATCCCAGGAGCTGGTGTCTTAAGAGAAACACCAGCTAGTGAAAGAGTCCGTGTGAAATGAGGAAAGTTTGTGACGACCCCAATGTGATGTTTTTGTGATCTGATGTGACAGGAAACAGCTGCACTTCTAGCAATTGCAGGTCCTTACCTGGCCCCCACCACTGCACTGTCTGAGCACCTCGCAAACGCCAATGTGCTTAGCCTCACCATACTGCTGTGCAGAGACAACCTGCCAACAGTGAGGGGGAAGGGGCAGAGTGAGGGCAGTGCCTTCAGCTGATGTTACTGAACATTCTCCGTCTGTATGAGCATAGTCACTACAAGGCAGGCAGCAAATCTGGGGGAACACATGACCCCATCTGCCCCCCCCCCCACTGCTGTGTGATGCAGAAGGGCTGTTTCCCCCGTTTTAGAAGAGGGGACATTCAGGCACAGACAGAATAAGTGACTTGCCTCACTTCACACAGAGCAGGGAAATGAACCTGGGTCTGCTCAGGGTAACTTAGTGCCTTTGCTACTGGACAAACCTTTCCCTCTGCAGCCAGAACCTGGGAGAAGAGGATGAGGAGATGGATGGACATGCCAGGACACAGAGTTTGTCTGATAATCATCTCACTGACCCTCCCCACAGGCACTAGGCCAGTCTGTGCACAGTCAGGTGATGTCACCAATCCTTGATGTGGTCTTTCAGGGGGTCTCTACTTTCTTTGGTTAGCCCCTGATCAAGACAGGTCTTGGACCCTGACACTGAGTTAGGCCTAGCAGTCTGTATCAGTGCCTTTTCACTGTGTTTCTAGAGGCAACCTCATACACCAACATCAGCCATTTGCTGTCCAAAGCCTTTCTACCAGTGTAACACCTACCTGAGCTCTCTCCTTTTATAATAGGCCTTCGTTCCCTTATTGGTTGCAGCTGTGGGTGCCTGCCTCTGTGATTGGCAGTTGAGGCAGATCCAAGGGGGTGTGGTCAGGCTGCTTCCCTGAAGATAGGAGAGGCTCCCTTCCCATGCCAAACATCTGCTGAGAGGAGTGGGGAGCTGCTGTAGTGGTGAGCAGAATCAGAGGTGAAAGTAAGCCGGTACACCCCGGTATGGCTTACCGGCAAGAGGCAGTGCGCCACACTGGGGTGGCCCGGCTTCCTCAGGGGGCAATTTAAAGGGCCTGGGGCTCCCAGCAGGGGTTGGAGCCCCAGGCCCTTTAAATTGCCAACAGGGCCCTACTGCTGGAGCCCTGGGATAGGGCTGCGGGGCTCTGGGGGCTATTTAAAAAGTCTGGGGCTCACGCTGCTTCTATCACCCTGGCAGCGGCTATTTAATGGGCCGGGGCAGTAGAAGCAGGGTAGCCCCGAAGCTTTAAATAGCTCCCAGAGCCCCCACCTGCTGCTGGTAGCTGGGGGCACTTACCTTACAGAGTGGGCAGGGGCTGGCTCTAACTCCCTCCACTGCCCCCGTTCCACTCTAGGCCCCACCCCTTCCAGGGGCCAGAGCTGGCCCCAGTGTACCAGTAAGTCACTGGACTTACTTTCACCCCTGAGCAGAATCCAGGTAGTTTCTTTCGGGCCAGGCCTCCCACCCCCTTCCCTTGCTAGCTGCTGTAGCTGCTTTGGGGGCTTTGCTAGCCTGCATGTTGGCAGGGGAGTGGAGAGGGCTCCATCTTCTCCATCTCCCTTGGGATCTTTCCTGGCTCTTTGGCTGCTGTTGGCCGAGTGCTCTGCTGCTGCTTCTCTTCCCCTTGGTTAGGGCTACCATATGTCCAGATTTCCCCAGACATGTCCAGCTTTTCGGTCTATAAATAGCCATCCGGGGGGGATTTTTAAAAATCTAAAAATGTCCGGGATTTCCCCCTGGTCGGCTATTTATAGACAGAAAACCGGCGGCCAAGCACCACTGGGCAGCCAAAGCCCCTTCCCGGCTCCCCCCATCCCCTGCAGCCTTACCACGCTGTCCGGCCCCGCAGCTGTCTTCCTCCTCCTCCCCTCCCCTGAACGCTCCGCCCACCTGCTCCTCCCCCTCCCCTGCTTCCCGCGAATCAGATCTTCGCGGGAAGTCTGAAAAGAAGCAGGGGCAGGTGGGAGGCAGCAGCAGGTAAGCTGGGGCAGGGGCGGGGGGCGTGAGGAGGAGAGCCCCGGGGAGGCTCGGCCCGGCCCGGGCCGAGCGGCTCTCTCCTGCCCGGGCCGAGCGGCGCCCGGCGGCCCCAGCCCAGCTCGTGCCCCAGGGCGACAGCCCCGGTTCCGGCCCCAGTGCGGCGCCCCCGGCGCTGGCTGAGCACCCCCAGCTCGGGCCTGGCCCGGCTTGGGCCCCCGCAGCACTGGCCCCGGCTCCAGCGGCTCGGGCCCGGCCCGGTTCCAACAGCACCAGCCAGAGTGCAGCCCGATTCCTGGGCTCTTTAAAGCTGGCCCTGGTCAGGGGACAGGGAGGGGGGGGTTGGATGGGTCGGGAATTTGGGGGGGCTGTCAGGGGGGCAGGAATGTGGAGAGGGGTTGGGATAGTCAGGGACAGGGAGCAGGGGGGGTTAGATGGGTCTGGGGTTCTGGGGGGCAGTCAGGGGGGCAGGGGTGTGGAGAGGGGTTGGGACAGTCAGGGACAGGGAGCGGGGGGGTTAGATGGATCTGGGGTTCTGGGGGGCAGTCAGGGGGGCAGGGG
>NC_048311.1:40234776-40264495 GCF_013100865.1 Trachemys scripta elegans | reverse complement strand
GGGGGGGCAGGGGTGTGGAGAGGGGTTGGGACAGTCAGGGACAGGGAGCAGGGAGTTAGATAGGTCGGGGGTTCTGGGGGGGGCTGTCAGGGAGGCAGGGGTGTGGAGAGGGGTCGAGGCAGGCAGGTAGCAGAGGGGTTGGATGGGTCAGGAGTTCTGGGAGTCCTGTCAGGGGGTGGGGAGCAGTTGGATAGGGCATGGGAGTCCGCGGGGGTCTGTCTGGGGGCGGGGGTGTGAATATGGGGTGGGGGTGAGGATAAGGGTCGGGGCAGTCAAGGGACAGGTAGGGTCGTAGGGGGCAGTGAGGGTGGGGGGTTCTCAGGAGGGGGCAGTCAGGGGACAAGAAGCGGGGTGGGGTCCTAGGGGGCAGTTAGTGGCAGGGGTCCCAGGAGGGCGCAGTCAGGGGACAAGGAGCGGGGCAGGTTGGAGGTTCTGAGGGGGACAATCGGGGTGGGAAGTGGGAGGGAGTGGATGGGGGTGGGGCGGGGGCGGGGGCGGGGCTAGAGCGGGGCTCCTCCCCCCCAGTGTCCTCTTTTTTGCTTGTGGAAATATGGTAACCCTACCTTTCTGGGGCACAGACCTTTACCAACATCAAGCTCCCTTCCACCTAATCCTGAATTGAGGTGATCAGCCACAATTTGTAAAGGCGACCAGGAAAAGATAAAATAATGAGTTTTCTGATCATTGTTTCCTTGGGATCAATAGAGGTGAAAAAGGCCTTCAAGCTTTTTTATTCTTTTACTAATTAAAAATTCTGGTCTTAAGAACACTTGGCGCAAAAGCTCAGTTAGTTCAAGATTCAGCACCTCCCTCGGCGGTGGGAATCTGAGGCCAGGTCTATCATAGGAAATTAAGTCGGTAGAACTACGCCGCCCGGGGTGTGAAAAATCCACCCCCCTGATTGACACAATTAAACCGACCTAACCCCTGTGTAAACCTGTCAACAGGGGAGGGCTTCTTCCCATGGGCGTTATATACCCACGTGGTGCTCAAGCACCAGCAATATTTGGAGCCCGGGGCCCAGCTCCAGCAATATTTGGACCAGATCTCTCCACACCCCCTCCCACACCCAAACTCCCTCCCAGAGCCAGCATCCTGCACCCCAGACCTCCTGCCCCACCCAAACTCCCTCACAGTGTCTTGGGCAGGTGGGGGGCAGAGTTTTGGGGGGACGGAGTTTGGGTGGGGGCAGGTTCTGGGCACCACCAAAATTTCTACAAACCTGCCGCCCATGCTTCTTCCAGCACAGCTACCAGCTCGCAGGGAAGTGGAGATGCCTCCCGTCGGTGTCAGGAACATCTTCACGGACACGCTACAGCAGCACAGCTGTGCCGCTGCAGTGTTTGAAGTGTAGACTGGCCCTAAGAAAGCTCCCAATACACATGGTAGTTTCCCAACCAGCCACAGCAACAACAGGGGAGTGAAGGTTTTTTGGGGAGAAAACTCAAGCACAATTCATTTTTTCAGGTGGAAGAAAACCCTGCCAGGAAGCTGTCAGGCCTCCCCTATGTGACCTAGAGAATCACAAAAGGAAGCAGATCCCAGTTATTCTCTCCCCTTCAGGTCACCTTTAAGGAAAGGCCATTTTTCAAGTACTAGACACTCATCTCCAGCTGCAGATTTTGCTGTTTTCTCTCTAATTCTTCCATTTGGAAATAAAATCCCCACTGATATCACCCCCTTTCCTCTGGTTATTAAATACTGATGTAAAATCCTCTACAGCGAGAAGAACCTTGTCCCGCATAGAGACTGCCCAGCCCCAGCTGCTGCCTCCCCCACCAAACCCAGCTCCCACAACGTGTTCTGTGTTGTAATTGAAATAAATATATTTTAAAATGTAGAAAAAAATCCAAAAATATTGAATACATTTCAGTTGGTATTCTACTGTTTAACAGTGCGATTAAAACTGTGATTAATCATGATTAATTTAAAATTGTTTTTAATAATTAAATTTTTTTAGTTAATCGCGTGAGTTAACTGTGATTAATCAACAGACCTAGTTCATAACAGTGACCACACCAGTAGAGATGAGTGCAGGATCCATCCTTTTGGACTGCTGCTCTCACTGTTGATGCTAGAGCACCAAGTGTGGCTGCGCTCTGGCTGGAGCCTCTCTATTGTTGGTTCATGATTGGCTGGGAGAAGCATTCATGTAACTCACTTGGGTGTGTCCCTGCAAGTCAATGGCTGTGTAAGTGCAGCACCTGCCAAAGGTTTTGTAGCTTGTCAACAGCATCACAGTGTGAGGGGCAGCCCAGGATGGCGGGACAGAGGGCCCAGCGGTTCCACAGACCAGGTTGCACCCCGGGGGCCCCATCACAGTGGTTAACACGCCCGTCTGAGCAGTGAGAGACACACGGTTCAAATACTTTTTGGCAGAGGGGTGAGATTGAACTTGGATTCCTCACATTCAGCTGAGTGCTTTATCTACTGGGCTAGAAGTTATAAAATGGGCACCAGCACCACCTCCTCCGCTGAACAGATGTTTGAATGGGACCCAATCTGGTAGCTGTGCTGGGAGGAACAGGCCCTACAAGCAAGATTGGCAGCTGAATGCTGATCTTCCCCTGGTCCATGACTCACTCTGGGGCTTAGGTGGGAGAGAGACACCTCATGCCTAGAATGGGGCAGCGGTGCGCACGGCCAGAGGCAGAAACATAAGTGCCAGGAGAACGTATACCCTGCAAACGGGCCGTGCATCTCCCCTTTCTGAACCCCAGTGCCTCCCCAATTTCACCCTTCTGCCCTTCTCCTTCCCCTCCCTAGTGCAGCCCCTGCTCCCTTTCACCCTCCTCTGGACACCTTTTGTCTCCTACACAAATTCTGTCCATCCCACCCTTCCCACTTCCCTGCTTTAGCCCCCTTTGATTGCAGGGAGCAGATTGTTCACCAGTGAGGGCAGCGGCTTCAGCAGATGATATTTTCATTATTATTATTCAAAGAATTTTATTCAATCAAACTTGAAAAACCTTTGGATTATTAAAGATTCAATCGTGATAACTGAGAGGGAGCTATCATAAAACTCACTGGCCTGCCTGAAGTAGGCACTGAGAAAATGCTGATGTGACATTGGAGCTGAATGTACAATCTAAAGCAAGAGCGTTCGTCACTGGGATGTCTTGCAGGCTAAGGGTTAGAACATTACTCTGTGCATTAACAACAGCTGTGAAATAGCAGTTAAAGAAGAAAAAGTTGAATAAGGAGCCAGCACCACATGAGTTAATGGGCATTCTTCAGCTTGACCCTGCTCTGATTAAAAAATTTACACAAATGCAAGACAATTTTTATAGATAGTTGAAGGTTGTTCCCAATTAAATACTGACCTGTAAAAGTGACCTGACTTAAGAAAAAAAAATCCCCTCCCACAGAGCGGGGACAATTATACCTATTTCATTCCTTGAGCTTTTTGTATAGCAAAATCATCCTACAGACAGAGAAGTTTTCTTCACAGATGTAGATTTTAGAAGTCACCTTTTGCTTGTTTATAACTTGATCTCAGCCTCAGATCTTTCAGCCTTACAAGAAACGCCGTTCCATGTTTACGTCACTGGAGCCTGATCAGAAACAGCAAAGGAGCAAATTCTGATGGGAAGCAGATTCTGATCCAGTGGCATCACCTGTGAGTAGCAGCCCAGCACCTCTGCTTCTCCACTTCCCTGCATCACCCAGCCTGGGAAGGGGGAGAGGGGACCACACTGCAAATGAATCCATTACAAGATAATTTTAGGGTATTTATTTTCAAATAATCACGGTAAGGTTAGGCCACACTGCCATGAGTGGCATATTGTGAATAAATCTTCTAAACTGAATTATTGCATTGAAAATGTTCATAATGCATGACATTTAAAACGAAAAGTTGTCTTAGTAAGGCCATATGATGTGCCGCCCCTCATACTCTGCTTAGCTAGCTCTTCAAGAAATGAGGTTCAGTTGCTAATTTCAAGGAATTAGACCAATCGGTCACTGTTTTTACAGAGCATTCCAGAAGGTGGTGGACAGAAACCAGAGGAATTGTGATGAATTTCCTGGGGAACCTTTTTTTTTTTTTTTTTTTTTTTGTACTCTAAACCTCACATGACAACAAAAAAATCACCTTTTTGACTTATTTATGGCCGAGAAGAAAGGTTTCCCAATAAAGCTTCATCAATTTTCATGTTATGTGTCACTAAGTGCCAGTGTCTATAATACAATTAAGTTAATTTGTGATGATTCAGTAAAGGAATACAACCCCTTCTCAATTTCTTTATCAAACTGCATTTGTGGTGTCCCTATAACCAAGACCATGAAGAGCCCGGCAGTACACTGAAATCAACAGTGGACACTGACAGTCCATTGCCTGCAAATAATATTTCTAAAGAAAAATAAACTAAAAAAATGGAAATTGTAGAAGAGATTTCTATCTATAGGAAGATGCTGTTTGAGGTTGGGGACCATGTTTTGTTAATTGATGTGAGAAAAAGAAAGGAAGGGTCATATCGTGATTACCAATTATATGTAGCTAGAAAGTTAATAATCACATGAATTAATGTGAAGTTCAAAGACTATTATATAATATTGTGTGAGTTAAGTTAAATATATTGCTTAATTAATTCTATCATTTTTTCACCTATTAATTTTCAAAGATGTAGTGCAGGAGGTGGGTGCATGTGCTAGGCCTTCCAGGGAGAACCAGTCAAGACAATAAGGGGGGGGGGAGGGAGAGAGAGAGAAGCTGCACATGTGTGTAGTTGTGATGTGTATGACACATGTACATTGTAACTGAACACCCCAGTCTGACAATTTAATAGTTTATTTTGTTAAGATAAATATTTTGGATTTCTTGAAATTCCACAGTTGAGATACAAATGACATTATTTAGAGAAGTTAAAAAGGGAAACTGGCAGCGTCCGGTCAGCACAAAAAGTCCAGTTGCTGCAGTAACTGGCCCTACCACGGGGGGCGGAGGGGAAGAGCGGCAGCGCTGGGAGGGGACAGACTGTGCCACGGGGTCACTGTCAGGGACAGAGATTCCCCCCGGCCTGAGCTGGGACCGGGCAGATTATCAGGGGAGCTGCGTTTGTACCCCTATCACTGACACGAGGATTGAAATAAGGGCGGAGCGTCCCAGAGAAGGTGTCAGTGAAAGTGAAGAGATGGGACCTGTCAGTCACATTGTAAAATGAGACCTCACCTGCCTGATAGTCCAGGAAAATCCCCACCCGGCTGGGCCTGACGCTCACGGGGAGGGGGGTTGGGGGGGCTGTGCTGGCCTTGTACCCCTCATCCCTCAGCCACACGATCCAGTATCCATCCTCAGGTGTGAGTGTGACCTTCCCCTTTCTGTTCGCAGATTCCCTACAAACCCCCAGGTCCCACTCAGTCTTGTCTCCCACCTCCACCTCCCAGTAACTCCTCCCACCCGTGAACCGCTCAACACCCAGGACACAGGGACAAAGATCAAATCTCTCAGGATTGTTGGGCAGATCCTGCCATGTGTCTCCGAATCTCACATGTTTCTGATCCTCAGACAGGATGAGTCTGGGATGAGCCGTGTCTGGATCCAGAGTCACGTCCACTGGGGAGAGAGTCACAGAGTCAGGGCTGGGGGCAGAGGCTGGTCACTGGGATCAAAGGGAAATTAACCTGCGTCTCCGTTAATCGCTGGGGGTGGTTGTTGCCCAAGGGGAGTCAGGGCCCGTCTGCCTGTGAGGAGGCAAGGGCATGAAGAGCAGGGGAGGGGTGGGAAGGTGTCAGTAGAGGGGGGGGAGGGGAAAAGTAGATGCTGGGAGAGGAAAGGGGAGGGGGAGGTGACAGGAGCAGAGGGGGTGGAGGGAGGGGCAGAGGGGAGGAACAGGCACAAGGGCAATGGGGGGATAAGGGAAGGGGCAGGCACCATGAGGACAGGGGGGTGAAGGGCAGGTTCCTGGGGGTGGGGGGAGAGGTGGGCTCCATGGAAGAAGAAGGGGACAGACCACAGGGGTCTATGGGGAGCAAGGGAAGGGATGGGCAGAGGGGTGTGAGGGAATGTGCGTGCTCCAATTGGGCAGGGGAAATCAAGAGGGGCAGGGGAAATCAAGGGGAGGGTGAGCTGTCAGGGGGTGAGATGATGAGGAGTGGGGCAAGTGGAACCATGTGGGGGAGTGAGTGGGCAGGCACTGATGCCAAAGGGACAGAATGGGGGGGGTAAGGGAGCAGGTGAGCAGAAGGGGGGCAGAGAGAGGGGTGTGGAGAAGGGCAGGCCCTAAGGGGCAGATGGGTGTGAAGGGAGATGTGAGCACCAGGGGGGCAGATGGAGGATGAAGGGAGGGGTGGGACCCAGAGGTTAGGAGAGGGAGAGGTGAGGGGTGGGGCAGTGCTGAGGTGAGGGGAAGGGCTGAGACCAGGGGTCCTAGAGGGAGGTGAAGGAAGGGACTTGCACCAGGTGGGCAGAGAGGGCAAAGGAAACAGCAGGCACCAGGGAGGCAGATGGGGCAAGGGTAGAGCTGGGACTTGGGGCAGAGGAGGAGCTGGCACCAGGGGACTGGAGGGGTGGTGAGGGGAGCAGGTGTTACGGAGCCAGAGGGTGAGGGGAGGGGCAGAGGTTAGAAATAAGGAGAAGGTGGCATGGGTGATGGTGGCAGAGGGGCAAGAGGAGAGCAGGGTCAGTGGGGCAGAGGGTGGTGAGGGGGTTGGGCACCAGGGAGGAAGGGGAGAAGGGGAGGGTCAGGTGTTGGGGGCCAGGGGGAGTGAGGGAAGGGATAGGCACCAGAAGGGTGCGGTGGGTAAGGGAAAGGGCAGGTGCTAGGGGGATTGAGCAGAAGGGCAGACACAGGGAGGGCAGAGGAGGGGAGGGACAAACACCAGGGGGAAGAGAGGGATGAGAAGAGAGGCAGGGGCAGGTAGGTAGAGGAAGGTGTTAGGAGATGGGATTGGGGAGAGGCAGGTGCCAGGGGGTCAGAGTGGGGCTAGAGGAGGGGTGGGCAGAGGAGGTGAGGGAAGGGGCAGGTGCCAGGGGTCAAAGAGGGTGGGGAGAGAGGCAGGTGCCAGGAGGGCTGAGGAGAATAAGAAGGGCAGAAGCCAGGACAGCAAAGGGCGGTGAGGGGTGGGGTGGCCATCAGGGGGCAGAGGGGGGTGAGCAGAGCGATGGGAGACATGACAGCAGAGGAGGGAAAGAGGAGAGGTAGATGCCAGGATATAGCAGGGGTGTGAAGTGATGGGGGGCCCTTGGGGCTCTAGCATGGTGAGTGGCACGTGACAGAGTTAACACTGTTAGTGACCCTGGCAGCTGGCAGCTCAGCGTCCCTGCCAGGGGCCTGGGTTGGCACGTGTCTGGCTGCCTGTACCCTGCTCAGCTGGGTGTTACTGTACTGTGTGGACAGGACCTAGGGTTGGCACCTGTCCAGGTTTCCCAGGATCGTCCCTTTGTTCAGGTCGCTGTCCTGGGAAATCTGTGAGTCTGTCCAGGATGCTACTAGGCCCAGGTGTGTCAGTGGCTGTAGCAGGGGGGCTGCGGGGTGTGGTTGCTGAACAGAGAGAGATCTGGGTCCGGAGTGTCTGGGAGCCCCGGGGACGGGGCACCTTGGGAGCAGTGAGTGAGATGTGGAGCTTGGGGCACCATGCAGGTATCAGCTGTGGGGGTCACCACCAGGGGCAGTGGGGTAGATTTAGGGCCATAAACTACTTGGTGAGGTTAGTGCCTGAGGCAGTCAAATGAACAGGACCTGCAGGGGCTGGTGCCCTCTCCCGTGGGTGAGACAGGGACACGGTGCTCTGGGTGTGGGGACAGGTGGTGTATGTGGAGCAGAGATTTTGACCCTAACAGGACCTCAACGGTGTTTGTGTAACTGTCCTGGGCACCCCCTCCCTCCCAGCTCTGTGTGGTAGGACACCCTGGGGTGCATGGACACCTGGGCCAGTGGTGCTGTAATGTGTGCACACAGCCCCTGGAGCTGCCAGGGAGCTGCCCAGACTCTCCCAGCATTCACCAGGACACACACATGGTCAGGCAGCAGGCTGGGAGCAAACACACACACACAGCTCAGCCACGGCTGTGAGGCAGAAAAGCTGCCTTGTTGGCACAATTTGTTGTAACTGGGTCAAGAGAGTGTCACAAGCTGGTTATAAAAACCTGTGTGCCCCTGCAGTGGGGACAGGGCCTCCCTCCCCCCAAATCCAGGGGACACTGAACAGCCCCCGTCTGGGCCTGTTACGCTAGAAGGAAATTGTAGGCGAAAGCCTGGTCTGATCCTGCTGCTGGGAAGAGAGAGCTTGGCAGTTCTGTTCAGTTATGGCCAGATAAGAATGTCCATCCTGCAGAGCCCAGGTTCCCCCTGCAAAGGTGACACCAGGGGCAGCATTTCATCACTAATCAGCCCTTTCCCAACAGGGACATGTCCCTGCTCTGCAATAAACCTGGGTGTCGCCTGCCCCCTTCCATCCACCCCAGTGACATTGCTGTTTCTAGCTTGAATGTCATAGGAAAATGCTCTGTGCAGGGAAAGGAGCAGAGAGCTCCCAGGGGAAGGTGGGTCTCACCATGGATAAAACATCAGTGGTATGTACAGTACCTGCGTAGAGCCGGACGTGTCTCCACCCTGCAACCAAACACAGACAGAGGGGTGAGAACGCCCCTGAACACCGACACGCTGAGCAGGAGACAATGTCACACAGGGTGATACAGGGGGGAGTGGAACTTACTGAGCTCAGCCTGGAGTTTGTCTAAAAATAAAACAAAAGAAATGAGTCAATATCACATTATCTTGCAGAAGAGAAGCGAGTCAAAAAGACCTTGATGCAGGGAAGTTACAATCCTTAGACTCAGCTTGGAGGCTACAGCAGCAGCCAGACATCTGAACCTAGGCTGACCAGACAGCAAATGTGAACAATCAGGACGGAGGTGAGGGGTAATAGGAGCCTATATAAGAAAATGACCCCAAAATTGGGACTGTCCCTATAAAATCGGGACATCTGGTCACCCTACCTGAACCTCCCAGCAACAAAGGAATCAGCAAGGGGAGAAATACAGTAACCCCACCCGGCCACCCGCCAGGTGCAGGAGGTTGTTAGAGCCAAACAGGGATCCCTCTGCAAATGGAAAATATTAACCCTGTGAAGCCCGCAGAAAGGTGCATGCAGTACATCGGGTGAAGTGCATGATGGGAATTAGGAGGCTAAATGGAATTAGTGGAGTGAACAGCCAGAGATATAAAACAAATACCAGGGAATTATTTCAGTCCATCAGAATCAGGAAGCCTGTGAGAGAATCAATGGGTCCCTTGGATCCACAGAGGAGGAAAGGGAGCAAGGACTGACTCATTTCTTTGCATCAGTTTTCACCACAGAGGTTGCTGGGGAGAGACCTGCCCTGGAGCTGCTCTGTTCAGGAAATAAAGACCAGGGATCAAGGAGTGAAGAGGAGCTATTGGAACAAACTGACAAACTAAAGAGCCAGCAGCCACCAAGAGCAGGTAAGACCCCTGCCAGATGACAAATCCCAGGCGCTCTCAAATGACGTCAGACGATATGGCTGAGCTGCTAACAATAATACGCATCTCTCATTAAAATCAACTACACTTCTGGAGAATCGGAGGGTTGGGAATGTTGTAGCCAACTTTAAAATTTTGGTAGGAGTAATCCTGAGAACTACAGCCCAGTGAGCCTTACGTCAGTACCTGCTACACTGGTTGAAACAAGAATGAAAAGAGGATTCTAAAACAGCTCTATGAGAGTGATAGGATAAGGTCTGACTAGCAGAGCTGGAAAGGAAACCTGTGTCCCACTAATCTACTAAATTGCTTTAAGTATGTCAGTAAAATAGTGCACAAAGGAGAACCCATTGGCATAATTTATGTAGATTTTCAAAAAGCCTTTAACAAAATTCCTCACAAAAGGTTATTAACTAATCTGAGACATCATGGTGTGAGGGGTAAAGTATTGTCCTGGATCAGAAACCAGCTCAAAGACAGAAAACAAAGAGCAAGAATAAATGGTAAAAATTTACCATGGAAAATTTCATCAAGGATCTACAACCTATCCTGAAGGACAATCCATCACTCTCACAGATCTTGGGAGACAGACCAGTCCTTGCTTACAGACAGCCCCCAAACCTGAAGCAAATACTCACCAGCAACCACACACCACACAACAAAAACACTAACCGAGGAACCTATCCTTGCAACAAAGCCTGTTGCCAACTCTGTCCACATATCTATTCAGGGGACACCATCATAGGACCTAATCACATCAGCCACACTATCAGAGACTCATTCAACTGCACATCTACCAATGTGACATATGCCATCATGTGCCAGCAATGCCCCTCTGCCATGAGCAGTGGCCAAACCAGACAGTCTCTACATAAAAGAATAAATGGACACAAATCAAGAATTATAACATTCAAAAACCAGTTGGAGAACACTTCAATCTCCCTGGCCACTCGATTACAGACCTAAAAGTCGCAATATTACAACAAAAAAATTTCAAAAACAGACTCCAACGAGAGACTGCTGAATTGGAATTAATTTGCAAATTGGACACCATTACATTAGGTTTGAATAAAGAGTGGGAGTGGATGGGCCATTACACAAAGTAAAACTATTTCCCCATGCTTATTTTTCCCCCACTACAGTTCCTTATATCTCCTTCTCAAGTGCTGGAAATGGGCCATTTTCATTACCACTATAAACAGTTCTTTTTCTCTCCTGCTGACAACAGCTCAGCTTAATTGATCACTCTCCTTATAATATGTATGGTAATACCCATTTTTTCATGTTTTCTGTGCATATATATATCTTCCTTCTGTATTTTCTACTACAAGCATCCGATAAAGTGAGCTACAGCCCACGAAAGCTTATGCTACAATAAATCTGTTAGGCTAGTTCTATACTACCCGCCTGAATCGGCGGGTAGAAATCGACCTCTCGGGGATCGATTTATCGCGTCCCGTTGGGACGCGACAATCGATCCCCTAATCGACGTTCTTACTCCACCAGCGGAGGTGGTAGTAAGCGCCGCTGACAGGAAGCCGCAGAAGTCGATTTTGCCGCCGTCCTCACAACGGGGTAAGTCGGCTGCGATACCTCGAATTCAGCTACGCTATTCACGTAGCTGAATTTGCGTATCTTAAATCGACTCCCCCCTGTAGTGTAGATGTACCCTTAGTCTCTAAGATGCCACAAGTACTCCTGTTCTTTTTGGGGATACAGACTAACACGGCTGCTTCTCTGAAACATGGAAAAAGAGTTAGCAGTGGGGTGCCTCAAAGTTGGGTCTTTGGTTAGGACTGGTGCTCAGTATAGTTATCAGTGACTTGGAAAAAGGGATAAGCTGAGAGGTGGCAAAATTTATAGATGTCACAGAACTATTTAATTTAGACAAGGCCAGAGAAATCTTGAATTATTTCAGAGGAACCAAACTTGGGCAATATGAGGGCTGATGAAATTCAGTATTGATCCTAGTAAGGTAAGGCACATTGCAAGGAATAATTACAGCTATTCAGACAGGTTCTAGGGTTCTAAATTGTAACTGGAACTACTCAGGAAAGAGACCCAGGCATCACTGGACACAGCTCCATGAAGATCTCTGCTCAATGTGCAGCAATGGGTTAAAGAACGAAGAGTTAGGATGCAGAAAGAACATGATAGAAAAATGTACTGATCTAGTCCCTCAACTTGGCATTGTGCGCAGCACTAGTCACCCCATCTCAGAAAGGACATTATGGAGATGGGCAACAATAATTATTAGAGCCCTGAAGGCACGCCCGTATAAGAAGTGATTAAAAAAGGTGGCACATTTTAGTTTAGATGATAGGAGACATTACAGAGAAACACAAAGCAGTGAGTGAGAGCGAGAAGTTGGGTGCTCAGACCTACCTTCTCTCCAAATACAAGAACAAGAGGATACTCAAATAAAGGGAAAAGCCGCAAATTTCTAACTGTAAGAGGAAATGACCTCTCAAGGTTCCCTTCAGTCCTATGATTGTATGATTCTATGCAATACTGTTTTATAGGATGCATAATTAGCCTGTGGAACAATTTGCCACAAGATAGCTTTGAGGCCAGGAGTTCAGCAGGAGTAAAAGAAAAGGACATTTAGATGGATAATGAGAACATACAGATTTATACTGGGTAGGATTAAAACTAAACAGACAAGCAAAGAAAAAACCCCAAATGGACAAAGGATTCAAAAAGCCCCAGACAGTGATATGGAAATGTGAATCTCCAGACTTATCACAGTTCACAAAAAATGCAAGCATTCTGGAGGGCAGAGAAACCCCCTCCTGCTTCAGGGCACAAGCCAATTGCTAACTGATGGGAGTCAGGAGGGAATTTTCCCTGGGGGCAGGTTAGTCCATCATCAGCCACTAGGGGGTTTCCTCACACCTTCTGAAACAGCTACTGATCCAGTGAAACCCTTAAGCACACGCTGAATAGGGATGGACTGACTCGTGGGCTTAAAGTGCAGCATGTGCTTAACTACCCTGCTGAATTGGGGCCCTAGTGAACACACACTAAAGGCCTGTTTAGATAATTATCCCTAAAGAAAACAATTACTTTGAGGTTAAAGCTTTTATTGGCTGAGGGAAGTGAGGCCCCACACCCAACTCGATGGCGTTTCTGTCTGTCTGTCTGTCTGCAATGTGATAACTTTTGACAACGACGTCCCAACAGTTCCTTTTCACGGCATGTTTTAGGCATCAGTGGGCAGAACCTTCTGGATTTTGGTGGAAAATGGAAACCTGTAAAAGCCTTATTTCCACTAAAATCTCAGGATACAGGGAGAGGTGGTGACCTCAGGGTTAGGATTATGGTTTAGGGTCAGGGTGCCCTTCATCTCCCTTCAGCCATTGCCCTAGCCAGATCACTTATTCCCCATCCAGCCAAATACCTCCCCTCTGCCCCTCCCTCCCCGAGACCAGCCTCGTGCAGAACCCTGTTGATTTTGGTGAAAATCAGAAACATTGAAAAGCTGGATTTTAGTGGATTTTGGTTTTCCAATTTTCACCTAGATCAATAGGGATCCGCCCCGAATGGGGGGTGGGGTGGGGTGAATGACCTGGCTGTAGTGGGCTGAGGGCCTGCCTGGGTGTACAGCTCAGCCTACATTAGTAACAAAGCGTGTTCCCCTCTCTGTGTTATGGCAGTGCCTAGCGGCCAGCCCAGGCCAGTGCTGGGCACTGCACAGACACAGAGGAGTCACAAGTCCCTGCTCTGAAGAGCTCACAGTCTAACCAGACAAGACAGGCACAGGGCAGGGAAGTTCGAGCAAGTTAGAGCACTATAAAATTTAAGTGTAGACAAGTCCTTAAACTGCTCTTATTACACAGGTATAACACCCCATGCCAGCGCTGTTATTCCGTAATGGGAGTGAGTTTTTCTGGTTTAGCTTGTGCCTTTAGTTATGGCAGCCTTTCCCTGGGGGAAGGGCAGCAGCATGGCCCAGGATCTCTGTAGCACTGGGCCCCTTTCCTGACACCCCCCTCATGTTCCCAGGCCCATCTCCCACACACCCCTACAATAGAGCTTGTGGGTGGGTCCTCAGAGGGCAGCCTGTAGCTGTTCTCTGTACCACCTGCACTGGAGGAATCCTCCCACAGCTGGATACAAGCCTTCTGGAGCCCTTTTATGCTGCTCTGGTCTTTTTACTGACCATAAAGGGGTTGAAGTATGAGTGAAAATCTCACCCTCCATTTATTAAAATGTGCCCAGCTTTTATGGGTGTGAAGGTATAATTGAGCAAGTGACCTACCTGGGTGTAAGCAGTGCTCCAGCCCAGAGAGATCTGCCTGAGTCTGCAGGCAGCACTGTTTGCTGCTCTCACTTTCAGGTGACATTGTAAATAAGAAGCGGGCAGCATTATCTCCCATAAATGTAAACAAACTTGTTTGTCTTAGCGAAGAAGTAGGACTCAGTGGACTTGTAGGCTCTAAAGTTTTATATTGTTTTGTTTTTGAGTGCAGTTATGTAACAAAAATAGTCTACATTTGTAAGTTGCACTTTCACAATAAAGTGATGGCACTCTGGTACTTGTATGAGGTGAATTGAAAAATACTATTTCTTTTGTTTATCATGTTTACAGTGCAAAATATTTGTAATCAGAAATAATATAAAGTGAACACTGGACACTTTATATTCTGTGTTGTAATTGAAATCAATATATTTGAAAATGTAGAAAACATCTAAAAATATTTAAATAAATGGTATTCTATTATTATTTAACAGTGCAAGTAATCACACAATTAATCACGATTACTTTTTTTAATTGCTTGACAGCCCTAAAACAAATGTAAAACTTCAGAGCCTAAATATTTAATAAATTTCAGTTGGTATTCTATTATTGTTTAACAGTGTGATTAACAGTGTGATTAAAAGTACAATTATTTTTTTGAATTGCAATTAATTTTTTTTTAGTTAATCGCGTGAGTTAAGTGCCATTAATTAAAGTCCTAGTATTTTTAGTAAAAGTCAGGGACTGGTCACAGCCAATAAACAAAAATTCATGCAAGCCCGCAACTTGTCCCTGACTTTTACTAATAATACCCTGGGGGGGGGAACGGGGGACTAAGACTGTGAGCAGTGCCAGGGGCTGACTGCTGGCAGGGGCTGCTGCCACTGCTCCATGTCTCTGTGACAGAATCATATCCTCACGTATGACATTTGCTGCATGTGAACACTCAATAATGTTTAGAGCAGGACACAAAAGTTTAGTCATGGAAGAAAGAAAAACTTTCTAAGGGCCCCATTGTATCTGCAGTTATATTTCATCTCAGAAGCATTCAGAAAGGATGTAATTCTCCTCTTCACAGGGGACCAGCACAAGGTCTAGCCACTTACATCCCATTTAGAGCCTAAAAATGGGACTTAAGCAGAATTTCAGTTGGGTCTAGGTTTCATGATGGCCTTCCAGATGGATGTATATTTGCCACGGAGCTCCCCTGGTCTACTTTGGGTTTATCTATTTCATCACAGAAAATGTGGCCATGTGCCTCTCAGTTCTACAGCTCCCTGTTTAGGACCAATGCTAACACCAGCATAGCTAATTATTATTATTATTATTCACAGACCATTTCTCTCAGTGTCAGAGAAGCTGGAGCAGATGTGTCAGACATTTTTTTGTTTTCAAAAGAGCATTAAAATCAATTTTAGACACCTGTGGAGTCTGAACACAAACCTGGAGAGCCACCACCACCACCACCATTTGAGCTAACGCCCCAACTCCAGGAGATGCTCACATGTGTACATGTGTTCTTGAGACTGGCTGTGCATCCTGAAAGAGCGCGCACAGACTGTGAGGCAGGGAGTGGGGAATAGGATGCCTGGAATGTCCTTAAATGATAAAAAATGAGGTGGTGCAATTGGTTTTGTTCAAAATCTTGTGATATTTGTATCCAGTCTTGTCATGTATTGGAACCTGGCTCAGGAGTTGTGAGCGCTTGACGTGGGCACTGCTGAATATGAGAGTGGTGTTCGTTTACCTCTGAGCTCCTGCTGTTGAGTAGAAATGGCTTCCTGTTCCTGACCGTTCACATTTTCACTCCTAAAGAGAAGAGATTCTCAGCTGCTCAGTGCAGTAATGCTGCAGCGCATCGAACAGGAACGTAAGGGAAAATGACAAAGGCAAATGTATGTACAGTACCTGCTCGATGTGCTTGCCTCCCCCTGAAAGGAGAAATGGGGAAACTCTCAATAATATTCTATAATTTAATAAAACCAGGTGAAGAAACATCCAGGGACCATTCCCTATAGGTGTGCCACACACTTCCAGGCACAAAACCCTCTTCCCATAAGGGCAAACCCATTTCAGAAGGGTAAATTCCCAGCTATCCCTGCTTCCCTAGGTATTTATGAATTTCATTCATCTGAGCAAATAATGTAGCTAACTTATTCACCCCTCTATGGCTACTGTTGGCTAAACCCACCGCCATGCACTTTTGTCAACCTCAAAGGGTTACGCTTCTGTATGGAGCAGCATTAGCCAGAATAAGTGATAGATTCACAGCTGATAAGGCCATAAGGGACCTTTCTGAACATCTGGTCTTACCTCTTGTTTTTGAGCACAGGCCAAAGAACCTCCCGCAGAGATACCTGCAGCATCAACTTGTGGCTGAGATAAAGCAGGCCTCTGAGAGATGCCCAGCAATGATTTAAAGACTCCAAGTCATGGGGACCCACCAGAACCCTTGGTAAGTTTTTCCAATGATAAATCCTCCTTGTGGTAAAATATGGGCACCTTAATTCTAGCCTAAATCTGTTTAGCTTTAACTTCCAGCCATTAGATCTCACTCTGCCTTCGTCTGCTGGATTAAAGAGCCCTCTCCCAGACCTGACTTCCCTCTGCAGGCTAATAAGATTAAAAGGCAGAAAAAACATCTCTTAGTAACTAAAACAAGGAGATCTGACTCTGCTATTGGCATGGGGATGGAGTTTAGTAAAGAATTTATTTGACAAATAAGATTGGTCCGTGGAGCTCAGACAATTCCATGTGGCAAAAGGGGACAGAGACTATATTGAAGGGGGGATTCTCTCAGAACAAGAGGGGCCATCGACCGCCATTTGCCAGAAGACAAGGCTGGAGACAGAGAAAGCAAGAGAGTCTCTGCCTTGCCTGAGTTGCTGACCAGACCTCAGAGTTATATGTCTACACTAGAAGGGCTGCGGCCGCTCAGCTCTCCTGATACAGCTGCGCCGCTGCAGCACGTGTGGTGAAGACGCTTTATGCCGATGGGAGAGAGCTCTCCTGTTAGCATAAAAAACCCAACCCCGGGAGCGGCGGTACCTATGTCGGCGTAACATGTTACTCATGCGGGTGGAATATTCACACCCCTGAGCGACACAAGGTTTGCCAACATAGGCTGTAGTGTAGCCATAGTGATAGAAGGGGTGAGACCAGACACAGAGGATAGGGGGCAGTTTGTCTCAGGACTGTTTGTTATTTTGTGTAGATCTGTAACTCTCTCTTTGCTTTCTTAAAAATACAAGTGCCAGTGGTTAAGAAATCCCTTTGCTAAGCCTGTGTTCCTGGCTCGCCCGACACATTGTCCCTGAAGGGGTCAATCAACAACTCAGTGTGCCCACAGTGAGCTGGAAATCTGCCAGAGCGTGTGTAACCAAGTGGGAGCTTGGCAGGGCTGCGGCTCTGGGTCTGGGGTTTCAGACAGCTGAGGTGCAGAGGAACACATCCCAAAGAAGGGGGGCAGACATGGGGTCTGCAGGTGGGAGTGCAGCTGAGAGACCCAGCGCTGGAGTGTTAGAAGCACATGGGATCCTGTGGTTAGGTCCAGTCACAACAGACTGGTATCTGTCCAGAAAGGGTGTGACACAGGGACCTGAAGGGATTGAATTAGCAAACAAAAACACCACTACCTGGGACTCGTGGGCAGCCTTTGCCATGGGAATCCCAGTGTGAGAGCGGTGAGCCGGGATCCTTTGTAATCCTCACAAAGGGCTTTAACATCCTCTGTACAGAACCATGTGAGCTCTTTGCCATGTTCCTCACAGACATTCCTTTCCCTTCCCCTTTGTCCTGGCTTTAAGCCCCGTTGTTTGATGAATAGCACTATCCTGCCTACCTGCATGTTGGACCTGAAGACTCTTTTCTGGAACGTTTCTCCACACTGAGGACAGGCGGCTGTCTCCACCCCCTCGCAGCGCTGGCTGATGCAGACCCGGCAGAATTTGTGCCCACATTCTAGAGTCACTGGATCTGTCAAATAATCCTGACAGATGTGACAAATGGTATCATCTAGCTTTCTACCAGCTAAAGATGTTGGAGCTGGAGGTTCCTGACCCTCAGCCTTACGTTTCCTCTTCCCTGGTCGAGCAGGTGTCCCCATGGCTGCTGGGCTCTCAGTCTGTCTGTCTCCTTCCCCAGCACTGTGTGTTCTGCTGTCACTGGTGGGAGGTGCCTCAGCCACTGGCCTCTGCCCTGCTTGGTGGCAGGGGGAGGTGAAGAGAAAGGAGGGGCCCGGAGGGGAAAGAGGAGATGGAAAACAGAAAAACGGGGACAAGGAACTGACTGTGAGAGGAGGAGGAATGACAGTTAGAAAGGGTGGGAAAGCAGCTCTGTCAGACACCCCCTCGCCAGTGAGCAGGAGCATGGAGGGTGTTTTAGCTCCATTTTCAGCACCGGTGAGATGGACCCTGGAACACTGTGGCCATTTCTAATGACCACATTTTGAAAAAGATGTTCAAAAAGAGTGGAGAGGGTGCAAAAAAGAGCCACAAATGTGATTTGGGGGCTGGAGAAAATGTCCTCCAGGGGCAGAATGAAAGAGCTCGATCTGTTCAGTTTATCAAAAGGAAGAGTGAGAGGTGACTTGATCATGGTGTTTATGTGATCCAGCTCCCTAATCATTTTTGTTGCCCTCCACTGGACTTTTTCCAATTTTTCCACATCCTTCTTGTAGTGGGGGGCCCAAAACTGGACACAGTACTCCAGATGAGGCCTCACCAGTGTCAAATAGAGGGGAAAGTTCACATCCCTTGATCTGCTGGAAATGCCCCTATTTATAAAACCCAAAATGCCATTAGCCTTCCTGGCAAGAAGGACACACTGTTGACTCATATCTAGCTTTTTGTCCACTGTAACTCCTAGTTCCATTTCTGCAGAACTGCTGCCTAGCCATTCGGTCCCTAGTCTGTAGCAGTGCATGGGATTCTTCCGTCCTAAGTGCAGGACTCTGCACTTCTCCTTGTTGAACCTCATTAGATTTCTTTTGGCCCAATCCTCTAATTTGTCTAGGTCCCTCTGTATCCTATCCCTACCCTCCAGCGTATCTACCACTCCTCCCAGTTTAGTGTCATCTGCAAACTTGCTGAGAGTGAAGTCCACACCATCCTCTAGATCATTAATGAAGATATTGAACAAAACCGGCCTCAGGACTGACCCTTGGGGCACCGCACTTGATACCGGCTGCCAACTAGACATGGAGCCGTTGATCACTACCCATTGAGCCCGACGATCTAGCCAGCTTTCTATCCACCTTATAGTCCATTCATCCAGCCCATACTTCTTTAACTTGCTGGCAAGAATACTGTGGGAGACCATATCAAAATCTTTGCTAAAGTCAAGGAATAACACATCCACTGCTTCCCCCCACCCCGCAACATCCACAGACCCAGTTATCTCGTCATAGAAGACAATTAGGTTAGTCAGTCATGACTTGCCCTTGGTGAATCCATGCTGACTGTTCCTGATTACTTTCCTCTCCTCTAAGTGCTTCAGAATTGATTCCTTGAGGACCTGCTCCATGATTTTTCCAAGGACTGAGGTGAGACTGACTGGCCTCTATTTCCCCGGATCCTCCCTCTTCCCTTTTTTAAAGATGGGCATTACATTAGCCTTTTCCCAGTCATCCTGTGACTCCCCCAATCACCATGACGTTTCAAAGGTAAGTTACATCTGTGTCAGTTACCTCTGACCTATCTGAGGGTACGTCTACACTACGAAATTAGGTCAAATTTATAGCAACCGGATTTATAGAAATCGGTTTTATACAGTCGATTGTTTGTGTCCCCACATAAATTGCTCTAAGTGCATTAAGTCGGTGGACCGCGTCCACAGTACTGAGGCTACCGTCGACTTCCGGAGCGTTGCACTGTGGGTAGCTATCCCACAGTTCCCGCAGTCACCGCTGCCCATTGGAATTCTGGGTTGAGATCCCAATGCCTGATGATGCAAAAACAGTGTCGCGGGGTGTTCTGGGTACATGTTGTCAGGCCCCTCCCCTTCACCATCACCATATGTCATCTAGGTGCCGGCAGACGTGGCACTGCATTGCTACACAGCAGCAGCTAATTGCCTTTTGGCAGTAGACGGTGCAGTATGACTGGTAGCCATCATCAGCTATCTGGGTGCTGGCAGACACAGGGCTGCATTGCTACACAGCACCAGCTCCTTGCCTTTTGGCAGTGGATGGTGTATTACGACTGGTATCCGTCATCGTCATATTCCTCAGTGAGTTCAATCAGAGGCACCTGGGCAGACATGTTTTGTCTCCTGGCCTATTGAACAATCTTGACGATGATGGCTAGCAGTTGTAGAACATCATTTTCTGCCAAGTGCCCAGAAGATGCCGATGGCTATCAGTCATGCTGCACCATCTGCTGCCAGCTTAAGATGTAAAAAATAGATGGACCAGATTTGTTCTGTATTCATTTGCTTCCCCCTCCCTCCGTGAAATCAATGGCTTGCTAAACCCAGGGTTTTGATTTCAATCTTTGGGTGGGCCATTCTGTGTGACAGTTGTTTGTGTTTCTCCCTGATGCATAGCCACCTTTATTGATTTTAATTCCCTGTACCGGTAAGCCATGTCGTCACTCGCCCCTCCCTCCCTCCATCAGACAATAGTTTCAAGCCTTTTTTCAGCCCCAGACGCCATAGCACTGGGATCATGGAGCCCACTAAGATCACCATGGCAATTATGAGCACTATGAACACCACGCGCATTGTCCTGGAGTATATGCAGAGCCGGGACATGCCAAAGCAAAACCAGGCGAGGAGGCGATTGCAGCGTGGTGACGAGAGTGATGAGGGATTTGACATGGACATAGACCTCTCACAAAGTACAGGCCCCAGAAATGTGCAAATCATGGTGTTACTGGGACAGGTTCATGCTGTGGAATGCTGATTCTGGGCCTGGGAAACAAGCACAGACTGGTGGGACCGCATCGTGTTGCAGGTGTGGAACGATTCCCAGTGGCTGCAAAACTTTTGCATGCGTAAGGGCACTTTCATGGAACTTTGTGACTTGCTTTCCCCTGCCCTGAAGCACCAGAATACCAGGATGAGAGCAGCCCTCACAGTTGAGAAGCGAGTGGCGATAGCCCTGTGGAAGCTTGCAATGCCAGACAGCTAGCGGTCAGTCGGGAATCAATTTGGAGTGAGCAAATCTACTGTGGGGGATGCTGTGATCCAAAGTAGCCAACGCAATCAAAGACCTGCTGATATCAAGGGTAGTGACTCTGGGAATCGTGCAGGTCATAGTGGATGGCTTTGCTGCAATGGGATTCCCAAACTGTGGTGGGGCGATAGATGGAACCCTATCCCTATCTTGGCACTGGAGCACCAAGCCACCGAGTACATAAACCGCAAGGGGTACTTTTCAATGCTGCTGCAAGCCCTGGTGGATCACAAGGGACGTTTCACTAACATCAACGTGGGATGGCCGGTGGAAAGGTACATGAAGCTCGTGTCTTCAGGAACTCTGGTCTGTTTCAAAAGCTGGAGGAAGGGACTTTCTTCCCGGACCAGAAAATAACCATTGGGGATGTTGAAATGCCTATCGTTATCCTTGGGGATCCAGCCTACCCCTTAATGCCATGGCTCATGAAGCCGTACACAGGCAGCCTGGACAGTAGTCAGGACCTGTTCAACTATAGGCTGAGCAAGTGCCGAATGGTGGTGGAATGTGCATTTGGATGTTTAAAAGCGCGCTGGTGGAGTTTACTGACTCGTATAGACCTCAGCAAAGCCAATATTCCAATTGTTATTGCTGGTTGCTGTGCTCTCTACAATATATGTGAGAGTAAGGGGGAGACATTTATGGGGAGGTGGGAGGTTGAGGCAAATCGCCTGGCCACTGATTACATGCAGCCAGACACCAGGGCGGTTAGAAGAGTACAGCAGGGCACAGTGCGCATCAGAGAAGCTTTGAAAATGAGTTTTGTGACTGGCCAGGCTACGGTGTGAAACTTCTGTTTGTTTCTCCTTGATGAACCCTCCCTCCCCCACCCCCGGTTCACTCTACTTCCCTGTAAGCTAACCACCCTCCCCTCCCCCCTTCGAGCACCGCTTGCAGAGGCAATAAAGTCATTGTTACTTCACATTCATGCATTCTTTATTAATTCATCACACAACTAGGGGGATAACTGCCAAGATAGCCCGGGAGGGTTGTGGGAGGAGGGAAGTGCCAGGTGGGTGGGGGAGCAGGGAAGGACAAGGATACACTGCAGTTTAAAACTTTAAAACTTTAACTCTTATTGAAGGCCAGCCTTCTGATGCTTGGGCAATCATCTGGCATGGAGTGGCTGGGTGGCTGGAAGCTCCCCCCCCCCTGACGTTCTTGGGCGTCTGGATGAGGAGGCAATGGAACTTGGGGAGAAGGGCTGTTGGTTACACAGGGGCTGTAGCGGCAGTCTCTGCGCCTGCTGCCTTTCCTGCAGCTCAACCATACGCTGGAGCATATCAGTTTGATGCTCCAGCAGCCGGAGCATCGACTCTTGCCTTCTGTCAGCAAGCTGATGCCACCTATCCTCTTCAGCCTGCCACTAGCTCTCTTCAGCCCACGATTCAGCCCGCCACCTCTCCTCTTGTTCATACTGTGCTTTTTTGCACCGTGACATTGACTGCCTCCACGCATTCTGCTGTGCTCTGTCAGCGTGGGAGGACATCTGGAGCTCTGATAACATATCATCCTGAGTCCACTGTTTTCTCCTTCTAATCTTCACTAGCCTCTGTGAAGGAGAAACATTTGCAGCTGGTGGAGGAGAAGGGAGAGGTGGTTAAAAAAGACACATTTTAGAGAACAATGGGTACACTCTTTCATGTTAAATTTTGCTGTTCACATTACACAGCACATGTGCTTTCGTTACAAGGTCGCATTTTTCCTCTTATATTGAGGGCCTGCCGGTTTGGTGTGAAAGATCACTCACGCAGTGCCAGGCAACAGAATTTGGCTTGCAGGCAGCCATGGTAAGCCACAGTCTTTTGGCATTTTTAACCTTCCTAACATGTGGGAATGGTTTCAAACAGCAGTGCCCTTATTTCACATACCAAGGACCCGTTGGGTTGGCCATTTAAAATGGGTTTGCAATGTAAAAGGAGGGGCTGCAGTTTCCGGGTTAACATGTAGCACAAACCCAGCTACCCCCCGTCACGCAATTCTCTGGGATGATCACTTCACCCCTCCCCCCCACCGCGTGGCTAACAGCGGGGAACATTTCTGTTCACCAGAGCAGGAATGGGCACCTCTGAATGTCCCCTTAATAAAATCACCCCACTTCAACCAGGTGACCGTGAATGATATCACTCTCCTGAGGATAACAAAGAGAGATAAGGAATGGATGTTGTCTGCATGCCAGCAAACACTGGGACTATATGCTGCCATGCTTTGTTATGCAATGATTCCAGACTACGTGCTACTGGCCTGGCGTGGTAAAGTGTCCTACCATGGCGGACGGGATAAGGCAGCCCTACCCAGAAACCTTTTGCAAAAGCTTTGGACATACATGAAGGAGAGCTTTCTGGAGATGTCCCTGGAGGATTTCCACTCCATCCCCATACACGTTAACAGACTTTTCCAGTAGCTGTACTGGCCACGATTGCAAGGGCAAATTAATCATTAATCATTAAACACGATTGCTTTTAAACCATGTGTAATATTTACAAAGGTAGACTCAACAGAGGTCCCTTGTGTGCCCTCAGGGTCTGGGAGCACGCCTTGGGTGAGTTCGGGGGTTACTGATTCCAGGTCCAGGGTGATAAACATATCCTGGCTGTTGGGGAAACCAGTTTCTCCGCTTCCTTGCTGTGAGCTATCTTCATTGTCTTCATCATCATCATCATCTTCCGTGTACCCCAAACCCACTTCCCTGTTGCGTGTTTCTCCATTGACGGAGTCAAAGCACATGGTTGTGGTAGTGGTGGCTGCACCCCCTAGAATGGCATGCAGCTCCGCGTAGAAGCGGCATGTTTGCGGCTGTGCCCCAGACCTTCTGTTTGCCTCTCTGGCTTTGTGGTAGGCTTGCCTTAGCGCCTTAATTTTCACGCGGCACTGCTGTGCGTCCCTCTTATGGCCTCTGTCCTTCATGGCCTTTGAGACTTTTTCTAATTGTAAGCAGAGTCAGGATGAGCTCTACCCTGACATCTGGTGGTGAATTATGGCGAGTGTGGAAAAGAACTCCAGGGGCTGATCTTGTTTGCATAGGCACACCCACTCGCCTGGCATGAAACAACAGCAACTCAAAGTGGTTACTTTGGCTGGTGTGGGATCCCCAGTTTTCTCTGTTATTGGGGCAGGAAGAATAAAGTTTTGTTACCCTGATTCTGTGAATCAAGGCCAGTGAAACTGTTGTATGACAGAAGGACTGAGTGAGTCCTTCACCATTACCTAAGTAGCACTTGCTTGACAAGGGGCATGGGTTACAAAACCCAGTGAAGGGAGAGAGGATGGGACAGGTATTTGTATGTGCCCCTCTCTGAGGGGTTGGAACACCAATTGCACTACCTTCTCTCTCTCTCCACTGTTGAATATCAGAGCTAACTTTGATTCCATTAGAAATCTAGTTACAGACTGCTGAGCTGAATTCACTTTGGGCCAATGGTGCACTAGCACCGGGGCTCCCCTACTATGAGCTGAAATTGCTAAGAGCTGAAATCACAAAAGAGCTGAGATCACTGTGGCTGTGTTAACTAGTGGGGGAGCCTGAAGATATATTGCTAAGCGGCTGGCGGAGCAGCTAGCAGAGTGGAGCCTTGCAGGACGGTTGGAGTGGAGCTGAGCGACTCACAGGTCGGTGAGCGGAGAGGAGTGGAGTGGCTGGAGGAGCGCAGAGCGGAGCCTTGTGGGAGCGGCCCAAGGGACGGCTGGAGTGGAGCAGAGCTGAACGGCTCACAGGTCGGTGAGCGGAGCAGAGTGGAGCAGCTGCCAGAGCAGTTCGTGGGACGGCGGGAGCAGCTCACGGGACAGCTGGTGGAGTGGAGCAGCTCGTGGTGAAGGCTGTGGCGGAACACCATCTGCCTCGGAACACGTAAGGTGCCCCTTAACACCCTGCATGCCCCCCCCCCGAACTCTGGGGCTGCACTGACCAGGGACAGAGACTTTGGGGGGTTGTTGGACTTTTGGGACTTTGGTGATCCTTGGGTTGCTGGTTTCAAGAACCCAAGGGAAAGGACACAGCCCAACTTGCTGGGGTGGGTTTTTTGCTCATGGTTTGTATTATGAATCCTCTTTGTGGTGTTTTTCCAATTTAATGCTGATGTCATTTACCTCATGTTATTAAACATTTTCTGTTACACTCAGACTCCGTGCTTGTGAGAGGGGAAGTATTGCCTCCTAGAGGCGCCCAGGGGGTGGTATGTAATTGTCCCAGGTCACTGGGTGGGGGCTCGAGCCGGTTTTGCATTGTGTTATTGAAACGGAACCCCTAGATACAGAACCCGGCCCTTGTTGCTGCCAACTTAGATGGGCAGAAGGGTTACATAATATTTTGCCATTTCGTTTACTGCTATGGAGTTCAGCTAGCACTGATTCATCTCCCCATATGGCGAGCAGATCCCGTACCTCCCGTTCGGTCCATGCTGGAGCTGTTTTGTGATCCTGGGACTCCATCATGGTTACCTTTGCTGATGTGCTCTGCGTGGTCACCTGTGCTCTCCACTCTGGGGAAACAGGAAATGAAATTCAAAAGTTCGCGGGTCTTTTCCTGTCTACCTGGTCAGTGCATTCGAGTTGAGAGTGCTGTCCAGAGCATTCACAATGAAACACTGTGGGATAGCTCCCGGAGGCCAATAACGTCAAATTCCGTCCACACTACCCCAAATCCGACCTGCAAAGGCCGATTTTAGTGCTAATCCCCTTGTCGGAGGTGGAGTAAAGAAACTGGTTTAAAGGGCCCTTTAAGTCGAAAGAAAGGGCTTCGTCGTGTGGACGTGTCCAGGCTTAATTCGATTTAACACTGCTAAAGTCGACCTAAACTCGTAGTGTAGACCAGGCCGGAGACTCTCCAGGCCTTGGAGCATGACCTGGTGCCCATTGCAGTCAATGAACAGATTCCTATTGGCCATTGGATCTGGCCCTAGCGCACATCTCATCACCTGTGTATTGCACTTTGCATTGTTAGGGGCCTAGCAACCCCCTGGGTTATTGTTACAGAGAGACACTGAGCTGAGCTCACAGAGTTCTGTCTTGTCTGTTAATCTCCTCTGGGTTTCTGCCATCCTGCCCCTGAAAATGAAAATATCAGAAAGTAACACCAGCCCTGGGGCTGCTCCGAGGGACTCTGCAGAGACACTGCGAGTTCTATTGCTCCAGAGGCTGAAGTGCAACCCCAGCCCAACCCAGGTGCCAGATAAGACTCAGGCTGCAGCTTTCAGCTTGACTGTGGCAAACCTCAGGTAACTGAAGAGGAAGGAGCAAAGAGAAACTAACAATATGATTTTATCGGCCGTTCTTTTATGTGGCCACATTATTTTTTTCCAAGAAAATAGGCTCAGTCCAGTGAGAGTGAAGGAGAAAAATAGCAATTCAAACTTAAGGGAAAAAGTTATCAACACACCATAGTTAATGTCTAGCTCTACCCACCATTCCGAAGGTATTCTAACCACACACTAACCCACGGAAAGCTTCCTACCAACATTACAAAAAGAAGGACTCTGCGTGGACTCCTCCTGAAGATCAAAACAACAGACTGGACTTCTACACAGAGTGCTTCCGGCAATGTGCACGGGCTGAAATTGTGGAAAAGCAGCATCACTTGCCCCATAACTCCAGCTGTGCAGAACACAATGCCATCCACAGCCTCAGAAACAACTCTGACATTATAGTCAAAAAGGCTGACAAAGGAGGTGCTGTAGTCATCATGAATAGGTTGAAATATGAACAAGAGGCTGCTAGATAACTCTCTGACACCATTACCCTCTGACCCCACTGAGGATTACCAAAACAAACTACACCATCTGCTCAAGAAACTCCCTAAAGAAGCACAGGAACAAATCTCCACTAACACACCCCTAGAGCCCCAACCAGGGGTATTCTATCTGCTACCCAAAATCCATAAATCTGGTAATACCGGATGCTCATCATCTCAGGCATTGGCACCCTGACAGCAGGATTATCTGGCTATGTGGACTTTCTCCTCAGGCCCTACGCTACCAGCATTCCCAGCTATCTTCGAGACACCACTGACTTCCTGAGGAAACTACAATCCATTGGTGATCTTGGAGAAAACACCATCCTAGCCACTATGGAGGTAGAAGCTCTCTACACCAACACTCTACACAAAGATGGACTACTGGCTGACAGGAATAGCGTCCCGAATACTATCGCGGAAAACCTGGTGGCTAAACTTTGTGACTTTGTCCTCACCCACAACTATTTCAGATTTGGGGACAATTTATACCTTCAAGTCAGTGGGACTGCCATGGGTGCCTGCATGACCCCACAGTATGCCAACATTTTTATGGCTGACTTAGAACAGATCTTCCTCAGCTCTTATCCCCTAACACCCCTACTCCACTTGACCTACATTGATGACATCTTCATCATCTAGACCCATAGGAAGAAGGGCCCTGAGGAATTCCACCAGGATTGCAACAATTTCTATCCCACCATCAACCTCAGCCTGCACCAGTCCACACAAGAGATCCACTTCCTAGACACTACAGTGCTAATAAGCGACGGTTACATATACACCACCCTATACCGGAAACCTACTGACCACAATACTTACCTACATGCCTCCAGCTTTCATCCAGACCACATCACATGATCCATTGTCTACAGCCAAGCACTAAGATATAACCACATTTGCTCCAATCCCTGAGACAGAGACAAACACCTACAGGATCTCTATCAAGCATTCTTAAAACTACAATACCCACCTGTTGAAGTGAAGAAACAGATTATCAGAGCCAGAGGGGTACCCAGAAGTCACCTACTACAAGACAGGCCCAACAAAGAAAGTAACAGAACGCCACTAGCCATCACCTTCAGCCCCCAACTAAAACCTCTCGAGTGCATCATCAAGGATCTACAACCTATCCTGAAGGATGATCCCTCACTCTCGCAGACCTTGAGAGACAGGCTAGTCCTCGTTTAGAGACAGCCCCCCAGCCTAAAGCAAATACTCAGGAGCAACTACACACCATACAACAAAAATACCAAACCAGGAACCAAACCCTACAACAAACCCCAGTGCTAACTCTGTCCACATATCTATTCAAGGGACACCATCATAGGACTTAACCACATCAGCCACACCATCAGGGGCTTGTTCACCTGCATATCTACCAACGTGATATATGACATGATGTGCCAGCAACGCTCCTCTGCTATGTACACTGGCCAAACTGGACAGTCTCTATACAAAAGAATAAATGGACACAAATCGAACATCAAGAATTGTAACATCCAAAAACCAGTAGTAGAGCACTTAAATCTCCCTGGTTACTCGATAACAGACCTAAAAGTGGCAATCTTCAACAAGCAACAGAGGGTCCTGTGGCACCTTTGAAACTAACAGAAGTACTGGGAGCATAAGCTTTCGTGGGTAAGAACCTCACTTCTTCAGATGCAAGTACATCTACTGAAGGTTTTTTTATTGCTATAGTGGAGCACTTGGTTCTATCCATTGCCCAGTCCTGCTTGGAAGCATATAATTTTGTTTAATTTATACAATGAAATCAGTCACTTAAGGTTGTTATGTATTTTAAGTCATAGAAGACCTACACTCTCTTTCTTTCAATTAATTATTCATCTTTCTCCTGGTTTGTTGACATGAAACCATTATTTGGTCTGTTTGTTTACTTTTAATTTTTTTTACCCTTTATTATTTCTTTTAAATTATTTAAATTTCAAAATGAAATATTTTTAATGTCAAAGTCAAAATGATGTTTAATTTAAAAAATGTCAAAATAAATGTTTCAACTTTATTTTTTTCATTTCATTTCTTGGTTAAAATTATTTGCCAAATTAGACCTGAACTCACATTCCATTCAATCCGTAACTCCATTTTTCTGCAACTTTAGCAGCAGGAAAAGATAAGCACCCTTTGTTTAAGGAAGATTCTGCATCATACACATTTGTTTGCAAGATTAAGACCTAAAAATGTGAAGTCTTCTGTACTTGATTAGAGGGTCAGGGGTGTCATTTAAGAAAAATTCTGAGTGGGGAGGCAAAGTTGTGTCAGCACATGAATAAATAGAAACAGTCATCATCGCAACACAGAGCACTAATAAAAGACTTTCGGGTATGTGTTTTATACAATCCCCAAAGAGCAAATGAATCATCATTACTTAGCCATGTAAAAAGACTATTAATGTGTTTTTATCGAATATGAACTTGTTTGGCAACTGTACTTTAATTGTAGTTTCAACTTTCACACCCTCCTTATTCATCTGTAGTACTCTAAGTCCAAAAGCATTCCTAGAAATGCAATAGATGCATGCATTTTAAACCTTATTTACTTTCAAATCAAAAGGGGTCTTTAGGTTTGACTTTTTATGGAAAATGAAATTCCCAAGCCAGTGGATTTTCACACCCTTAATTACTGAGGACCACAAAACAATAGTCCAGATCAATTTCTAGTTGCTAATCTTATCCAAAGGACAATTGGGGGATGATTTGGGAACAAAAATGTCTCAGTCATTCCAAAATCTCTAGACTTTATAATATATAAGTGAAATAGCTACCCAACAATCCTGTCCAAAATACATTTTCTGTGACAAAAGCAACACCACAGAGATTGTTATTATTAAACAAGCCATACATTCATGGATGTTCAGCCAGCTCAATAAGCTGAACAGTTTGATGCCACTTTTCAGAAAAATCAGCAAGGAAAAAATGGAGTGTGCTACGTTCCACTTCCATGCTATATAAACAGTCAGGGGACAGAATTCATTCCCCATACTTTTCAGATTCTTCTCTAATCTCTCCCCACTTTTCTTTTTCTCTGCACTTGTAGGAATATTAAACAAGTCTGATTTCTGGGATTGCATTGATGATTCATTCCTAGGTTGTTGGAATACATCTATAACGATCTTGTTT
>NC_048311.1:40218951-40234740 GCF_013100865.1 Trachemys scripta elegans | reverse complement strand
TGCAAATTTGACACCATCAGATCAGGATTAAACAAAGACTGTGAATGGCTATCCAACTACAGAAACAGTTTCTCCTCCCTTGGTGTTCACACCTCAACTGCTAGCAGAGCACCTCACCCTCCCTGATTGAACTAACCTCGTTATCTCCACACTGATATATACCTGCCTCTAGAGATTTCCATTACTTGCAGCTGAAGAAGTGAGGTTCTTACCCACGAAAGCTTATGCTCCCAGTACTTCTGTTAGTCTCAAAGGTGCCACAGGACCCTCTGTTGCTTTTTACAGATTCAGACTAACACGGCTACCCCTCTGATACTTGAATCTTCAACAAAAACCCTTCAAAAACGGACTCCGATGTGAAACTGCAGAATTGGAATTAATTTGCAAACTGGACACCATCAAATTAGGCCTGAATAAAGACTGAATTAGGGCTGGTTGGGTCATTACAAAACCTAAACCTAATTTCCCCCCACTGTTACTCACAACTGTTTGTCAACTGTTTAAATGGGCCACTCTCATTACCACTACAAAAGTTATTTTTCCTCCCTTGGTATCCTACTGTTAATTGAATTGTCTCGTTAGACTGACCTCACACTCGGTGAGGCAACTCCTATCTTTTCATGTATTTATATCTGTTCCTATATTTTCTATTCCATGCATATGATGAAGTGGGTTCTAGCCCATGAAAGTTTATAACCAAATAAATTTATCAGTCTCTAAGGTGCCACAAGGACTCCTTGTTGTTTTTGCTGATACAGACTAACATGGCTACCACTCTGAAATCTCCCCTCCCTCATTGTTTATGATCCTGCTGAGATGATGACCTTGGGTAACAGCAGTGGAAAGGTGCAGGAGGCGAGCGTGGGGTACAAAGGGTAACAATAAGCAGCAGTTTATTGAGCTGCAGAGGGGAGCCTCTGGGGTCAGAGTCTCCTTTTTTATTACACATCATTGAACTATTATCTGAAAGATGGTAACATGGTAACAGCAACGATGTTAGGGTCACAGCAACAGTGAGCCTGTGTGCCCCAGAACACACTGATAGGGAACGTAAACACTCCGCTGCCTGTGCTGACAGAGCTCAGGGGATCTGAGACCCTTCAGGTGCGGCTCTGAAGGGAGTGCCAGGGTAAGGTGCATAATTCCCTTCTCTGCTACAGACTCCCTGTGTGGCCTTAGGCACATCACTTAGGCCCAGAGTTTCCAAGGTGTTTTGATGTCTAACGATTCTGATGGGTGCCTAGTGGAACTTTCAAGGGTGCCTGGGAACTTAGTTTCCAATGGCAGTTAGGCACCTAGGTGTTTTTGAAAATCCCACTTGATGACTAACTACATCTTTCGGTGACTACAGACCTTCAGTCTCTGACTACAGGCCCCTTAGTCTCTGTGCCAGATTTGCAAAGCTATTTAGGTTCCTAAAGATGCAGATAGGAGCCTAGTGGGACTTTCAAAAGTGCCTGCATGACTTAGGTGCCTGACTCCCATGAATTCCCTTTAGCTCCTGCCCCTTCTGCACTCGTCCCATGTACGTTCCATCGAAGGCGCCTGCTGGCAGGAATGTCCAGGCGAACAAGGGATTTCTACTAAATGTTATAAAGTATTCCTGGGAAGCAATGTCTGACCATTTAGGCCCTGACCCAACAAGGTCCTTAAGTATGTGTATAACTTTCAGCATGCAAGCAATCCCACCAAAGCCTTAATCACAAATATTTGCACCAAAAACCTGTTTCTAAGAATTAAATCCAGCCAATCAAGAAACAGAAACAATCCCATGTGACCTGGGTGTCGACTCATAACGAACCCCTCAAAGGTCAATGTATTTGACAAATGTATTTAGTAAATATTTTTGAACAACAAATAAATCTGAGAAAATTGTGGGCAGTTTGCAAACTGGAACAGAAGCTGAGCTCACTGGACACATCACATGTTGCACATTATTCCCCAGTTCCGCTTTCAGCCCTTCTGTCCTCTTTCTGCCATCCCCCCCTACCCGCAACCCTGGGTCTTGGTCTCTTGCCTTTTATTTATGCCTTTGCTCTGCCTGAAGAATTACTGGTGTTACTATTATTCCATGTTATTTCTGTAGCCCCCTCAGTGCTCTGGACATGTTGCATGGTCCCTGCCCTGCGAGCTCCCAAGTGGGGCTGGGCTCAGGGGCTCATTAATGGGTGTATGGAAGGAGAAGTCTGCAGGCCCTGAGCAATAGGTCAGGGTGGGTGTCCCAAGCATGGAGGCAGGTACAAAGATAGAAGGACATGGGGAGGGGCCTCTTAGTCTCTGTGCCAGATTTGCACAGTTATTTATGCTCCTAAAAATGCAGACAGGAGACTAGTTGGACAATCTCACCTGCCTTGGAAGCTGATTGATATTTTTTAAGATAATGTAAAAATGGACGGGAAACAGTAAATGTTTAACAGTTTCCCTCTATTCCACAATATCACTATTGTAAGAAAAATGTATTTAACTAAGAATATCAACTTTATTAATACGACAACAACCCAGCACTCTTGGCTCAATAACCCTCAAAAGCAAATACTTTCAAAAATTAAAACAAAATGTAGCCCCTTCTTTTGGGATGTTCTTCAGGGGGCAGCAAACACTTTTGTCATTGTTCAGTGGGGGATGGGGCTGCCCCTTGCCCAGCCTGGGGCAGGAGTGATGACAGTGGGGAGTGGAGGGGGGCAGGCTCTCACGACACTCACCCAAGTCCCAGAAGCTCTGGTTCAGGAAACCCACTTGCCTCCCTTGTGGGGGGTGCCCAGGTGGGGCTTCCATCACATGTGCGCCTCCTCCCTCTGCAGCTGCCCCTCACTGTAGCATCACGGGGGTGGGGGATGGGGCTGCCCCTTGCCAAGCATGGGGCAGGAGAGGTGACTGCAGGCGAGGGCCTGAGTCTGACATTGACCCAAGCCCCAGCTGCTCAGGTGCAGACTCCAGAAAGCCCTTTCAGAGTCAGAGTCATCTCCCAGTGGGTGCCAGGGGGGGCTGCCATCACATGTGCGCCTCCTCCCCTCCTCCCTCTGCAGGCACAGCAGCCACCTCAGCCTGCTGATGGTGCCGATCCCTTTGCAGTAGCCAGCAGCAGCAGCGGCTGGTGAGGGAGCGCAGTGCAGAGAGACTGGTGGGGCAGGAGGTGCTCCAGGGGAGGCCTGCAGGGGTGGCAGGTGGACCCAGACCCCCAGCCCTGAATATTGCTGGAGCACGAGCACCACGGGCCCATATAACTCGCTGCCACTGCACAGTGTATCTATGCAAGTTTTCAGTTGCAGACGTTTGGCCTGTATTTATTTACTTCTGAAAAACAACAAAAGTTAGATTCTGACTGTGTGGAGACATCAACTATTATAGAAACCACATGATAACATTTACTTTGCTTACTACCTAAGGGATTATAACAAAAATGTCATAGGAAAGATCCAAATGATAACTCTAGAGTGTTTTCCTGCACATAAGTTGCTAAACCCTGGGAATTGCTGGGAGCAGATTTAATCAGGCTATATCCAGTACCACAGAAGTGATACCAGTATGTGCTGACAGCTACAGATGATTTTTCAAAAGAACATAGAGGAATTTCCACTTAGAACTATGACAGAACATGAGGTGGAGAAGAAAACATGTGAAATTATATACCAACATGGCTGTCCAGAGCAGATCCTGGCAGATCTTGGTTCTGAATTGAATAATGAGGTAACAGTTCACATTTGGTGTTATTTTCACTAAAGGGTCAATTACACACTCACGGTCATGTGACAGGGGGCTGTTAGCAGCTACAAACTGAGCCCTTTAGAAGCCGGCACCCTGGTCACTGAGAAGACCCAGGGCACCGGGTGCAGTTGGAGTAGGAGGGACTGAGTAGTTTGGGTTTGGAAGGGCAGAGGGGATCACTTGCACCTGTAGGGAGCCTGATGAGGTCACTAGCTCAGCGCTGAGAAGAAAGCAGCAGTATAAAAGTCTGAATCAGGGAGCAGGAAGGGGGCTCCTTGTAACTGCTGCTCTGTTGTGATGCACCATAAAAAGTCATAAAGACACTTGGTGGAGGTTCCCTGGCAGACCGCCTGCTGCTTCATTCACACAGAGCTCTGCCAGCCAGGGGTTGCAGGAGCTGATGGGTGAGCCCTTTCATAGTTAGAAATTTAAAAATGAACATTGCCTGCAATCTTTTCATGACACTTCATGCTATCAGTTGTGAGTCACAACACATTTTTATGTCTTGTCAGATACTAAAAACCATGTTGTATATTAACCTATTTGCCAACATATTTTCCCATGTAATAACACAATAAGATTGGTTAAGAGACTACAGTAATTACACATAATTCAGTGAGAAATAGGGAAAGGAACGCAGATATTTCTGAAGGAAATTTTAGGAGAAATCTATCTATTTTTAGATTAAAATTTCCCTGTGTTAAAAACTAGGAAAAACACAAAGCTTCAGCAGCTCATGCCATCCAGACACCAGCGGACTGGATAAAAACACAAATGAATTCATCGAAAGATAATTTCAGGGTATTTATTTTCAAATAATCAAGGTAAGTTTAGGGCACTCTGCCATGAACCGCATATTGTGAATAAATCTTCAAAACTGAATTATGACATTGAAAATGTTCATAACACATCATGTTTAAAACAAACAGTTGTCCTAGCAATGCCATGTGATGTGCCTCCCCTCAGACTCTGCTCAGCTAGATCTTCAAGAAATTAGGTTCAGTTGCTCATTTGAAGGAATTAGACCAATTGGTCACTATTTTTACAGAGCATTCCAGAAGGTGGTGGACAGAACCCAGAGGAATTGTGATGAATTTCCTGGAGCAATTTTCTTTTCTTTGTACTCTAAACCTCACATGACAACAAAAATATCATCCTTTCGACTGATTTATGGCTGAGAAGAAAGGTTTCCCAAGAAAGCTTCATCAATTTTCATGTTATGTGTCATTAAGTGCTGGTGTCTTTAATACAATTAAGTTAATTTGTGATGATTCAGTAAAGGAATCCAACCCCTTCTCTATTTCTTTATCAAACTGCATTTCTTGTGTCCTTATGAAAAAAGAACATGAAGAGCCCAGCAGTGCACTGAAATCAATAGTAGACACTGACCGTGCATTGCCTGCAAATAATATTTCTAAAAGAAATAAACTAAAAAATGGAGATTGTAGAAGAGATTTTTGTGTATAGGAAGATAGCATGTGAGGTTGGGGACCATGTTTTGTTAATTGCTGTGAGAAAAACAAAGGAAGGGTCATATCTTAATTAACGATTATATGTAGCTAGAAAGTTAAAAATCACATGAATTAATGCTGACAGAAGTTCAAAGAACATTATGTAATCTTGGGTGAGTTCACTTAAATATATTGCTTAATTAAGTCTATAATTTTTAACCTATTAATTTTCAAAGATGTAGTGCAGGAGGTCGGTGTATGTCCCCTGCCTGCCAAAGAGAACCAGTCAAGACAATAAAGAGAGGGGGAGAGAGAGAGAGAAGCTGCACATGTGTGTAGTTGTGATGTTTAAGACATATGTACATTGTAACTGAACAGCCCAGTCTGACAATTTAATAGTTTATTTTGTGACGATAAACATTTTAGATTTCTTGAAATTCCACAGTTGAAATACAAATGACATTATTTAGAGAAGTTAAACTTCAATATAGATTTGATGGAAGAATCAAAAAATAAATGTAAATTCCATTTCTAAAAATATGTTTAGATGCTTGATTTTGAAATACCGTTGAAATGTAAATTAAAATATTCTTGTATTTACACCTTGTTACAATAATATTTTCTAAATTAGAATAATTTTTTTCTTTCATATTTTACATTGAGATTTCACAGGGGTAGAAAATTCTGACAGGATTGAATGACCCCATCCACCACCATCTGCTGCCTCTGGGGCTGAGGATGGGGAAAGGTGAGGGCTGGGGGTTGCCAGGTGTCCGGTTTTTGACTGGAACCTCCAGTTGAAAAGGGAAACTGGCAGTGTCCGGTCAGCACAAAACGTCCAGTTACTGCAGTAACTGGCCCCCACCACTGGGGGCGGGAAGAGCAGCAGCGCTGGGAGGGGACAGTCTGTGGCGCGGGGTCACTGTCAGGGACAGAGATTCCCTCTGGCCTGAGCTGGGACCGGGCAGATTATCAGGGGAGCCGTGTTTTTACCCCCAGTGTTGACACCAGGACAGAAATAAGGGCGGAGCTTCCTGCAGAAGATGACAGTGAAAGTGTAGAGATGGGACCTGTCAGTGACATTGTAAAACGAGACCTCGCCCGCCTCACAGTCCAGGAAAATCCCCACCCGGGTGGGCCTCACACTCACAGGGAGGGAGGTCGGTGGGGAGGTGATGGCCTTGTATTCCCCATCCCACAGCCACACGACCCAGTATCCATTCCTAGGTGTGGGCATGGCATTCCCCTTCCTGCTCAGAGATTCCCTACAAACCCCCAGGTCCCAGCCTGTCTTATCTCCCACCTCCACCTCCCAGTAATGCCTCCCGCTGCTGAACACCTCAGCGCCCAGGACACAGGGACGAGAATCAAATCTCTCAGGATTGTCAGGCAGATCCTGGCGTTTGTCTCCATATTTCACACATTTCCGATCCTCAGACAGGATGAGTCTGGGATGAGCCGTGTCTGGATCCAGAGTCACATCTACTGGGGAGAGAGTCACAGAGTCAGGGCTGGGGCAGAGGCTGGTCACTGAGATCAAAGGAAAATTAACCTGTTCCCTGTTAATCACTGGGGGGGGGGGGAATTGTTGCCTGAGGGAAGTCAGGGCCCCTCTACCTGTGAGGAGGGAATGAGGGGGAAAGGGTAGAAGGAGCGGGGGAGGGGTGGGAAGGTGTCAGTGGAGGTGAGGAGGGGAGGGGAAAAGATGCTGGGAGAAGAAAGGGGAGGGGGGGATGACAGGAGCAGAGGCGGTAGAGGGGGAACAGAGGAGTGGCACAGGGGAGAAAGGGACATACCCCATTTGGTTGTGGGGGGGGGAAAGAGGATCAGGCACCATGAGGACAGAGGGGGGTGAAGGGAAAGTTCCAGGGGATGAAGGGGCTGGTGGGGGGAACAGGGGAGAAGGGGACAGACCCCAGGGGGCACAGAGTAGCAAGGGAAGGGGTGGGCAGCAGGGGGAAGAGGGATGTGAGGGAATGCAGGGCTCCAAGGGGGCAGAGGGAATCTGAAATCACCAGTGGATTGCCTGGAAATAATATTAAAAAAAAAATAAACTAAAAAAATGGAGATTGTAGAAGGGATTTCTATCTATAGGAAGATAGCATTTGAGGTTGGGGACCATGTTTTGTTAATTGATGTGAGAAAAAGAAAGGAAGGGTCATATCTTGATTACCAATTATATGTAGCTAGAAAGTTAATAATCACATGAATTAATGCTGACAGAAGTTCAAAGACTATTATATAATCTTGTGTGAATTAAGTTAAATATATTGCTTAATTAATTCTAACATTTTTAACCTATTAATTTTCAAAGATGTAGTGCAGGAGGTGGGTGTATGTTCCCTGCCTGCCAGAGAGAACCAGTCAAGACAATAAAGAGAGGGGGACAGAGAACAGAGAGCAGGGAGAGGCTGGTACGTAGTGGGAGAGAGGGGAGGGGTGGGCACCAGTGGTCAAAGGTGGGCAAGAGAAGGGGCAGGCACTGGGGCACAGTGGGCAGCAGAGAGGGAAGGGGGTTGCACCATTGGGCACAAGGGGTGAATGGAGGGGAAGGCACCAGGGGGGCAGAGGAGGTGAAAAAGGAGGGATTGGCATCAGGGGGCTAGAGGGGAGCAAGGGAAGGGGCGGGCATGAGATGGGCAAAGGAGGGGATGGGCGAAGGCGCAGGTGACCAGTGGTCAAAGGCAGTGAGGGGTGGGGCTCCACCAGAGGGGAATGGGGGGAGTGAGGGGAAATGTAGCCATCAAGAGGGAGATGGTGGGAAGGAGCAGACCCCAGAAGGGTTGGAGGAGTTGAGCAGAGGGGCAAATGCAAGGAGGGCAGGGTGGCAGAGTGGGGGGTGAGGAAGAAGATGAGCACAAGGGGAGCAGAGAGAGGAATGTGGAAAAGGGCAGGCGCTAGAAGGACACAGGGGTGTGAAGGAAGGTGTGGGAAACAGGGGGGGCCGAGAGAACATGAGGAGAGGAGCAGACCGCAGGGGGTGAGGGAAGGAGCTTGTGTCAGGGGGCAAGGGGAGTGGAGGGGGTCAGTGTGGGAGAAGGAAGAGGCAGGCACCAGGGGACAGAGTGGGGGAGAGGCAGGCAGTGATGGGGTGTGGTATGGGCCAGGCATAGGGTGACCAGATGTCCCGATTTTATAGGAACAGTCCCGATTTTGGGGTCTTTTTCTTATATAGGCTCCTATTACCCCCCATCCCCTGTCCCGATTTTTCACATTTGCTGTCTGGTGGTCACCCTAGGCAGGCACCAGGACCAACAAAAGGCAAGGGGAGGGGAAGGCAGGAGGGGGTAGAGGGGACAAGGGAAGGGGTGGGTGCCAAAGGGGCAGGGAGTGGGGCAGGTGCCAGAGGGACAAAAAGGGGAGGGCAAGGAAGGGCCAGGAAAAAGGAGGGAAAGCGGGGAGGGCAGGAGTGTGTGCCAGGGGCAGAGAGAAGGGGGTGGGCACCAGGCAGGAAGGGGGCAAAGGGAGGGGAAGGTGCCAGGGGGTTTGAGGGGGGTTGAGCAGGGGCAGACAAAAGAAGGGTGGGAGGGAGGGACTGGCATCAGTGGGGCAGAGGGAGGGGTGAGTAGACGGGAGGACTAGAGAGGGGCAAAGGGGATCAGAATGGGTCTAGAAGAGGGATGGGCACAGGCGGGCAAGGGGAAGGATAGGGGTGAGGGGTGAGGAGAAGGACAGGAGCCAGGAGGATGAGGGTGGGGTGGGAATCGGGGGCGAGGGCAGTGGCAGGCACAGGGGGGCAGATGGGGGTGATGGGAGGGTGGGAGATATGGGATCAGAGGTGGGAAAGAGAGAGGTGGATGCCAAGCGGTCAGGACTGCCCCCAGGGTGGGCAAAGGGGGCAATTTTCCAGGGGCCCAGGCAATGCAGAAGGACTCGGGGGCTCCCGCGCACCGCTAGCAGTGCAGTGGGGCTAAGGTAGACTTCCTGCCCACCCTCGTTGCATGCCACTCCTGGAACTGCAGTCAATGGGAGCTGTGGGGGCAGAACCTGTGGGCAGCAGTATATGGAGACCCTCTGCCCCCCTCCGCCCACCTAGAAGCCACTGCCAGAGGGGTGTGCTGGCCATTTTCCAGAGCTGTCTGAGATAAGCACCAACCCCTTGACCCCCTCCTGCATCCCAACCCCCTGCCCTAGGCTAGAGCCCACCCCCCAGCCCCGTTCCCAGAGCCTACACCCCGCACCCCCTCCCGCACCCAAACTCCCTCCCAGAGCCCGATCCTGCCCCCTCTCCCACACACAAACAGGGGTGTGGCTTCAGGGAAGGGGCGGGGCAAGCGTCTTTGGGTTTGCGTGATTAGACAGTTGGGAACCCTTCCAGGCAGGCACGTGGAAACCTTGGCCGTGCCAGAAGAGCGCGGCCAGCAGTGCAACCTGCAGTTTGCTGTGCACCAGCCATTGCAGGTGCAGCACCCCCCCTAATGTCAGGCGGACGGCGTCCACATGGGCTCAGCTTGTGCCTGCCTGGAGCCCATTGACTGTTCTGCCCCAGGGCCTGGAATTGCTGTCGGCAGGGCTGCAGGCACTTGAAAGGGGGTGAAGTGACGGGTGGGATCCAGGGTGCAGACGGTGTTTGGGGGAGAGGGGCAGGTGCCAGGAGGTCAGGGGGACAAAGGAGAGGGGAAGAGGTGGGTGGAGGGCAGGGGCACGTTTCAGGGAGCCAAAGCAGAGGGGGCAGGGGCCAAAGGGAGCAGAAGGGGTTGAAAGGAAGGGCTGGGGAAAGGTGGAGAGGGGAGGATAAAGGCAGGGGCCAGGTGAGCACAGGGGTGAGGGAAGGGTAAGGGAGGGGCAGGTGCCGTGGGCGTAGAGGGGCGAAGGGGGACCGGCCCCAGGGAATCTGGGTTGGTTTGTTACTAAGAGCAGGTCAGTGCCGTCCCCACACACAGGACAAAGACACAATAATCAGATAATCAAATCTCTCAGGATTGTCAGGCAGAATCTGGCGTTTGTCTCTGCGTCTCACGTTTCCGATCCTCAGACAGGAACCTGCCCCCTCCATCTGGGAGAAGCTGTACCGGGGGACAGTCCCAGTTCACATCCGTGTCTACACTAGGGGTTTGCACAGGGGCACTGACATGGCTGAGACACTGCTGTGCCAGGGGCCATAACCCCTCCCCTCACTGGGGTTATGGATCAATAATTACAGGGTCACTGGAGCAGGGGAACTGGATTCTGGGCTCCCAGGTGTTGCCCATCCCACTGGGCTGCAGAGTCATTCTCACTCCCACGCTCTGGCCCAGTGCCTATGGCAGTGCTTAGACACAGGGGGACGTCTTCAGCAGGAAAGATTGAGGGAGCCCCACATCAGACACCTGGAGCTCACCTGAGGGGAGGAGACCCACATTCCAATTCCTTCCCCACAAGACACGGGGGACTGAACCCGGGGCTCCCAGCTGAGGGCCCAGCCACTAGGCTAAAGGCTAGATGGGAAGCGGCTGCACCTTTTTCTGTTCATTGAATCTATTCAGCAAACTCGACATGGATTGGCAAATAGTTCCAGTCGACATGAAATATAATTTTTCTGCAAACGAACTATTTTCACCCAAAATTCACCCAGTTCCACTGCAAACCTGTCTGAGCAATTTAGGAGCCCAAATCCCAGTGACTTGCAATAAGTGACTGTCAACACGCCCAGAAACGCACTGTTTTGGGCAGGCCAGACTCAGGACATCAGTTATGAAACACTCCTGAGCTGCTATTTAATTTGCCCTGGGTAGAAATATTCCCCGTAGACCCCTGATCTCACCCCCATGAATCAGGCTGAAAACGGAGACTTGGCTCCAGCCTGAACTCTCTGCCCAGAGTGATTTGTCCCATGATGCTGCTAGCAGCACAGACCCTCTGCAGCTGCACCTGGGCATCTCCCAGAGCGGATAATGGTCCCAGAGACCGTCTCAGAGCCCCAGGGGCTCAGGTGTCTCCATCTAACGACTGCACCAGCCACCCCTCCCCCCACCTCGCTCTCATTAACCAGCCCTGGGTCAGACACGCTGGGAACTTTCACACCCAGACTCTGGAGACACTTTGGGTTCATCTACACAGCCCACGGCAGCGAGTCTCAGAACTGGGTGGACAGATTCAAGCTTGTGGGGCTCCCTCTTTGGCACTAAAAATAGCCGGGTAGACATTCAGGCTCAGGCTGGAGCTCAGGCTCGGAAGCGCAGGGTCGAGCCGGGTCTGCCCCTCCGCGCCGCGCGGGGGGACGGGGACGGGGGGGGGGGGCCCCGGCCGGGCCGCGGAAGCCGCGCCGGGGGGGGGGATCCCAGCCGCGCCGCGGAAGCCGCGCCAGGGGGACAGGTGGACCCGAGCCGCGCCACGCCGCCGGGGGCACCTGAGCCGCACCGCGCCGCCGGGGGAGCCGGGGGGACCCGAGCCGCGCCGCGCCGCAGGGGGAACGGGGGGACCCGAGCCGCGGGGGCCGCGCCGGAGGGGGGATCCCAGCCGCGCCGCGGAAGCCGCGCCGGGGGTGGGAGGGATCCCAGCCGCGCCGTGCCGCGGGGGGGACGGGAGCCCCGAGCCTCGGGGACCGGGCCGGGCTGGAGCCGGGCAGCGGGGGCCGGGCTGGAGCCAAGCCGGGCCAGAGCCGCTGGGGCCTGCGGGATGGGCGCGCCTCCCCGGAGCCCTTCTCCCACCCCCACCCCAGCTTACCTCGTGCTGCTGGCCCGCCCCTGCTTCATCTCAGACTTCTGAGATTCGCGGGAAGCAGGGGAGGGGGCGGGGCGTTCAGGGGAGGGGAGGAGGGGCCGGGGAAGTGAGCTGGGGGCGGGGCAGGGTTGATAGCTGCAGCGCGGGGCCCTCATGGCGTGGGGCCCAATTCAGCCGAATCGGCTGAATCGGCCTAAAGCCGGCCCTGCCCCCCCCCCCGCCCGGCACCGCACCAGCTAGCACAGCTTCCTCTACCCCGACGCCACGGCCTCTGTTGGCTGGGCGCATCTGGGTATGTGTGTTGGCGGGGTGGGCACGTGGAATGCAGAGCGCGGGGGGCTGGCCAGGCCCAGCCAGTCCGTGGTGGGAGGCCGGCCTGTGTGGATTTAGCATTCCAGCCTCTGCCTTTCTCCTGCTCACTGGCAATTCCTGTTCATCCAATTAGCCAGAGACAAGGCCGGGTCTGTGCAGCGGCTGGGCTAATGACCCCCATGAACCCCCCCAGCCCATCTCTTAAGGGAGAGACCCGCTTGCAAATATGCCTCTCCGCTAAGAACCCCAGACAATAGCCCCTTGTACACACACACACCCCCAGCAGCCACCGAGCCCCAGTGATTTGCCTAATCAAGATATTTATGCAAATTAGTCCTCGTTAGGCCCCATGGGAAGGGAGAGGTTTTTAAGGGCGAAAAGGCCCGGCAAGCCGGGCATGGCACCTCTGCTCTGCCTGCATCCTGGGGTTGACAGCAAACCCATCTGCGGAGGCGATACCGGTTTTCAAGCGCCACCTTGTTCAGGGCCGGCTTTAGCAAGAGCGGGGCCCGATTCCTGGGGGCGGGGCTTGCAGCAAGCCCCGCCCCCAGGACCCGAGCCGCGCCGCCGGGGGGCCGGGGCCAGGGGGACCCGCGCCGCGCCACGGGGGGGATGGGGACGGGGGGACCTGAGCCGCGCCGCGGGGGGGACAGGGACGGGGGGACCCGAGCCTTGTAAGAACAGGACAAACCCCTGCCAGGGAGGGTCTAGGCCTTGTCCCAGCACGGGGCACTGGAGTAGACAACCTCTCGCGGTCCCTTCCAACCCTGCATTGCCATGAGTCTAGGTTACAGCTGTTCTGGGCTGGGCCCAGGGGGCTCTAAGTGTGGCGTATGGCACGTGGGAGAGTTAACACACTTAATGACCCTGGCAGCTCAGAGTCCCTGCCAGTGGCCTGAGCTGGCACGTGTCTTGCTACCTGTACCCGGCTCAGCTGGGTGTTACTGGGCTGTGTGGACAGGTCTTAGGGTTGGCACCTGTCCAGGTTTTCCCAGGATCATCCCTTTGTTCAGGTCACTGTCCTGGGAAATCTGTGAGTCTGTCCAGGACATGACAAGGCCCGGTGTGTCAGTGGCTATAGCGGGGGGCAGCGGGGTGTCGGTGCCTGCACAGAGGGAATGGGGCAGCTTGAGAGCAGTGAGTGAGATGGGGAGCTCGGGGCCAGCAGGGCCCATTCACCACCACGCAGGTACGGGCTGTGGGGGTCACCGCTGGGGGCGTGCGGGGTAGATTTAGTGCCATGCCCTCCTTGGTGAAGTTGTGTGCCTGGGGCAGCCAAAGGGACAGGAGCCTACAGGGGCTGGTGCCCTCTCCCGGGGATGGGGACACAGTGCTCTGGGTGGGGGGACAGGTGCTGTATGTGCAGCAGAGGTGGCAACCCTAACAGGACCCCAACGGTGTTTGTGTAACTGTCCTGGGCTCCCTCCCAGCTCTGTGTGGTAGGACACCCTGGGGTGCATGGACACCTGGGCCAGTGCTGCTGTAATGTGTGCACACAGCCCCTGGAGCTGGAACTGCCGGGGAGCTGCCAGGCTCTCCCAGCATGCAACAGGACACACACTTGGTCAGGCAGCATAGTGGGAGCAAACACACACACGCACAGCTCAGCCATGGCTGTGAGGCAGGAAAGCTGTTGCGTGGGCACAATTTGTTGTAACTGGGTCAGGGGAGTGTCACAAGCCAGTTATAAAAATGTGTCTGCTCTTGCAGTGGGGACAGGGCCTTCCTCACCCCAAATCCATGGGGACACTGAACAGCTCCTGTCTGGGCATGTTATGCTAGAAGGATATTGTGGGCTAAAGCCTTCTCTGATCGTGCTGCTGGGAAGAGAGCTTGGCAGTTCAGTTCAATTATGGCCAGATAAGAATGTCCATCCAACCCCCCCTCCTCGTCCCCTGACCACCCCCTCCTGAGACCCCCCCCACCCTAACTGCCCCTCCCAGAAACCCCCCACCCAACCCCCCTGCTCCCTGTCCCCTGACTGCCCCAAGCCCTATCCACCCCTCCACCTCCTGACAGACCCCGGGACTCCCACGCCCATCCAACCCTCCTGTTCCCCATCCCCTGACTGCCCCGAGCCCTATCTACCCCACGTCCCCTGACAGACCCCCCCAGGACTCCCACGCCCATCCAACCCCCCCCTTTCCCCTCCCCTGACCCCCCCCCCCCCCGACCCCCTGCCCCATCCAACTCCCCCTGTCCTCTGACCACCCCCCCAGGACTCCCTGTCCCTTATCCAAACCCCCGGCCCCAGCCACGGCTCCAGCCCCCTTACCATGCTGTTCAGCAGTGTCTCTGGCAGCTTTGTGGAGCCAGACATGCTGTCCCTCAAGAGCGCGCAGCCCTGCCTCCCAGAGCGCTGCCAGCGCATCGGCATAGCTCCAGGGGAGGGGTGAAGGCGGGAGAGGGGCTGGAGCTCAGGGGCCGGGCAGGACTATCCCAAGGACTGGATGTGGCCCACGGGCTGTAGTTTGCCCACCCCTGGCCTAGGTAGATGGGGAGTCCCCCAGCTAAGAATGGGTTTGAGATGCCTTTCTTTAGCTGGGTGCTCAGGTCAGCGTGAGCCAGGGAGTGAGGTGTGGATGGGCCCCTACATGCACCGCCTCTAAGATCAGCTCTTTCCCACTGGGAGTTGACCCCATGGTGTGTCAGCCCTGGGGTACCAACACTGCTGGGAATGGAGGTCACGTCATGTCTGCCAGTCACTGCTGAGCACAGCCTGAGCTAGAGCATCTTGTGTCCTAGAGTCAGGGCCGGCTCTAGGTTTTTTGCTGCCCCAAGCAAAAAAAATTTTGGCTGCCGCCCCCTCCCCCCACTGCACCCTCCTGCCACCCCAGCCCTGGGTTACTGGTAACTCGCTCCCAGGGCGGGTCATTCAGCAGGAATTTTGGATGTGCACAGAACACAGACAGGATTGGTTCCCATATGGTTACAGAACTGCAGTAAAGTGGAACAATTTTCAGCTTGTGTGATTGGAGGATATCTGGATGCATATTATAAGACTGTCCTCCATAAATGAGGAAAAGTTGAGGTGCCTTTATTATTCTTTTGTTCCACTCTTTGTTTCTATGGGGAATTTGCCAATGCAATATCACTGTCTTCCTTTTAAACAAATAAAACTAAAACTTAAAATAAAATAATAATAATAATTTCTGTATGTGCCCAGAGAGAGCTATGTTGGGCGCATTTCCAACCACTAAAAAATCAAGAACAATTAACTGTCACTGTCTTGTTCCCTGGGCCTTTTAGAGAATTCTCCGCACCAGCTGCACTGGTGAGCTGCGGCTAGGATGCTGTAATAACACAAACACACTCAGGATTTTCACGGCTGGTCTGAGACACATAAAGCAATGGCTGTTGAAAATAGCAATTCTTATTAACCACCGGGAAGCATTTCTTGCTCAATTTTATCCTACTTTTTCTACAGCAAGTTACAGTGGATCAGTATATTTGATTTGGGGGAAATGAAGTAACAGCTGCCCAAATTGAGCTTGAGCACTCCTGAATTTTGAGGGTGTTCAAATCTGGAAGGTTTCAGAGTTACAGCCGTGTTAGTCTGTATCCGCAAAAAGAAGAACAGGAGTACTTGTGGCACCTTAGAGACTAACAAATTTATTAGAGCATAAGCTTTCGTGGACTACAGCCCACTTCTTCGGATGCATATGCATCCGAAGAAATA